>NC_048564.1:16907604-17207604 GCF_902806685.2 Maniola hyperantus | reverse complement strand
CAAACTGATTTTTCTACACTTGTATACATTTAAGAAATCAATTTAATAAATAAATTTTGAGTCCTAAACCTAAAACTACATTCGATAAAATTTATGAATCTCTGCACATCACTATCGTCAATAAAGTAATACAATTATTTCCTTCAAAGTCGTTATCAATTAATACGGAACTTCATGAGCGGACAAACGTCAAACCGGCCATCATAGCGTGCCGCTAGTTTAGGCTACCATAAAACGTAGGCAATCAAAGTTGATATGTCTTTACTATACAAATCACTCCCATTTGCCCGGTGGTGGCCGCGTACGGCAATCGGGGTATGAGGCGGGGGGACGCCCGGCACACCCGCACCGCTCTGTGGGTGTCCGTTCTCTCCCCGATTGCCATCTCGACCTGTCGCGTACTATACGTCATATATTATTATTTACTTAGCTAATTTTAAGTTTTCGGATTGTAACCAGTTCAACATATCACTGCAGTTTAATGACCCTTATTATAAATGCGAAAGTGTGTTTGTTTGTTGATTTGTTGGTTTATTGGTATGTTGGTTTGTCCTTCAATCACGTCGCAACAGTGCAACAGATTGACGTGATTTTTTGCATGGGTATAGATAAAGATCTGGAGAGTGACATAGTCTACTTTTTATCCCGGAAAATCAAAGAATTTCCACGGGATTTTTAAAAAACCTTAAATTCTACGCGGACGAAGTCGCGGGCATCAGCTAATAGTAAATAAATAAACAAGAGGGTAGTCTCACCATATTAAAATGCGTGATCTCGGGCGCGAGGAAGGTCGGATGCGCAGCGTAGGTGAGGTAGCAAGTGTAAAGCAGCTGCTCGGCCAGGGTCATGTGCCAGTCCGGGAGACCGTTGGCGTGGCCGAGCGCCAGTGTCCCGGGCAAAAAACACGTTAAATGATCCATCTTTGGATTGAATGCCTGAAAATGAAAATTTATATACATAAATACATGAAGACATCTATGCACTCTTGACTTGAAGGTACCCATATTAAAATAGGGGGAGGGGCTTCGCCAAGTACTCCCTCACGCCTTCCATCGCCGTCATGTAGTCGTCCAATAAACTAAAGGAAGGCTCGTTACCTCGGAGCCGGAAGCCAGTTCGCCGATAAACAGCCGTTTGTTGGGCGACGAGCGCTTCGCCAAGTACTCCCTCACGCCTTCCATCGCCGTCATGTAGTCGTCCAATAAACTAAAGGAAGGCTCGTTACCTCGGAGCCGGAAGCCAGTTCGCCGATAAACAGCCGTTTGTTGGGCGACGAGCGCTTCGCCAAGTACTCCCTCACGCCTTCCATCGCCGTCATGTAGTCGTCCAATAAACTAAAACAAACAGTAAATATTTGTAAGTACCTAGGTAATACTTCTACCGTCAAACGCGTAAATTTTGGCCATGCACACATTCATAATACTTATATGGGTTGGATATATATAACCTTCTTTTTTGAAGTTGGGCAAAAAGTAGCATTTGTCCTAATATTAAGTCAGTATAATCTCACGCACATTTAGTTTTACTTCAACCGCGTGTAAGGGTCACCGCGCTAATTTGAGTTTAATGAATGTTTAAGGTGGTAGAGTACCTACTACCATTTTTATAAGTCGCATTGGCGAAATTCGTTTATGCAGACAAGCGCAACCTAACGCCACTAAAGCCGAATCACGAATGTACACCAATGAAACACAGACCTCCTTGCTTGACGTTAAGATTCTAAACACATAAACAACAGACTCGTGCTATCTCGCTCATAATCCGCGCGTACTAAACATGGCGCGAAGGCAACAACCAATAGCGGGCGGACGCGCGTTATGATTGGCTGAGACATTTTCACACCATTCAAAATGAAGATTTCTGCACAGGTACATCGGCTATAGGAAAGCTCATTACTGAGGAGGCTCCTGCGGTAGTGGCGCGGTGCGGGAGGGTGACGGTTATCACAAGTTGACGAATCACTGAGCTCTCGCGTCAAGTCACACCCCTCTCGCACCGCTGTCATGCGTTACGCCTTTAGTAACAGTGGTAGTAATGTACTCCACTTACTAGTTGATAGTCTTGCCGGTCTGCAGCCACTGCTTGAGCAGGTACTCGTAGTAGCTGTCACCGCGCGCGCCCAGGGTGATGGTGGCGTGCGGCAGGAAGTGGCCGGTGTTCGGGTTGATGAATATCGGCACTAGACCTGCTGGTACTCCACTTACTAGTTGATAGTCTTGCCGGTCTGCAGCCACTGCTTGAGCAGGTACTCGTAGTAGCTGTCACCGCGCGCGCCCAGGGTGATGGTGGCGTGCGGCAGGAAGTGGCCGGTGTTCGGGTTGATGAATATCGGCACTAGACCTGCTGGTACTCCACTTACTAGTTGATAGTCTTGCCGGTCTGCAGCCACTGCTTGAGCAGGTACTCGTAGTAGCTGTCACCGCGCGCGCCCAGGGTGATGGTGGCGTGCGGCAGGAAGTGGCCGGTGTTCGGGTTGATGAATATCGGCACTAGACCTGCTGGTACTCCACTTACTAGTTGATAGTCTTGCCGGTCTGCAGCCACTGCTTGAGCAGGTACTCGTAGTAGCTGTCACCGCGCGCGCCCAGGGTGATGGTGGCGTGCGGCAGGAAGTGGCCGGTGTTCGGGTTGATGAATATCGGCACTAGACCTGCTGGTACTCCACTTACTAGTTGATAGTCTTGCCGGTCTGCAGCCACTGCTTGAGCAGGTACTCGTAGTAGCTGTCACCGCGCGCGCCCAGGGTGATGGTGGCGTGCGGCAGGAAGTGGCCGGTGTTCGGGTTGATGAATATCGGCACTAGACCTGCTGGTACTCCACTTACTAGTTGATAGTCTTGCCGGTCTGCAGCCACTGCTTGAGCAGGTACTCGTAGTAGCTGTCACCGCGCGCGCCCAGGGTGATGGTGGCGTGCGGCAGGAAGTGGCCGGTGTTCGGGTTGATGAATATCGGCACTAGACCTGCTGGTACTCCACTTACTAGTTGATAGTCTTGCCGGTCTGCAGCCACTGCTTGAGCAGGTACTCGTAGTAGCTGTCACCGCGCGCGCCCAGGGTGATGGTGGCGTGCGGCAGGAAGTGGCCGGTGTTCGGGTTGATGAATATCGGCACTAGACCTGCTGGTACTCCACTTACTAGTTGATAGTCTTGCCGGTCTGCAGCCACTGCTTGAGCAGGTACTCGTAGTAGCTGTCACCGCGCGCGCCCAGGGTGATGGTGGCGTGCGGCAGGAAGTGGCCGGTGTTCGGGTTGATGAATATCGGCACTAGACCTGCTGGTACTCCACTTACTAGTTGATAGTCTTGCCGGTCTGCAGCCACTGCTTGAGCAGGTACTCGTAGTAGCTGTCACCGCGCGCGCCCAGGGTGATGGTGGCGTGCGGCAGGAAGTGGCCGGTGTTCGGGTTGATGAATATCGGCACTAGACCTGCTGGTACTCCACTTACTAGTTGATAGTCTTGCCGGTCTGCAGCCACTGCTTGAGCAGGTACTCGTAGTAGCTGTCACCGCGCGCGCCCAGGGTGATGGTGGCGTGCGGCAGGAAGTGGCCGGTGTTCGGGTTGATGAATATCGGCACTAGACCTGCTGGTACTCCACTTACTAGTTGATAGTCTTGCCGGTCTGCAGCCACTGCTTGAGCAGGTACTCGTAGTAGCTGTCACCGCGCGCGCCCAGGGTGATGGTGGCGTGCGGCAGGAAGTGGCCGGTGTTCGGGTTGATGAATATCGGCACTAGACCTGCTGGTACTCCACTTACTAGTTGATAGTCTTGCCGGTCTGCAGCCACTGCTTGAGCAGGTACTCGTAGTAGCTGTCACCGCGCGCGCCCAGGGTGATGGTGGCGTGCGGCAGGAAGTGGCCGGTGTTCGGGTTGATGAATATCGGCACTAGACCATGCTTTTTTGGCAGCTGGTGTATTTTCTCCGAGACCGCCGCCGCTGCGTCCTGCATTATACATAAAACACTTAAGAGTGCTCTCCATGATCACTCCAAATCGAGCGTGAGAGCATGGCAATCAAAATTTGCGGACAGGACATACTCAAGAGAGAGATGTGTGAAGTCTGTGTGTGGTTTTTTTCGAAACGCGTTTAAGTATCAAGTTGAAAACAATATGACATACGCAGGTCTACAATGGCTTGGAGCTGTGTAAAAGTCAAACTTCTAAATCAACTCAATCAAAAGATACGACCATCTATACTACATATTGACATATTGACACTCGCAAAGGAATCACAACCTATAGGGTACTTCCCGTTAACCTAGAAACATGAAATTTGTCAAGAAGCAATGTCTTATAGCACAAGTAAAGGGAAAAATCCGAAAACCATAAAGTAGTTTTATCATATTAAAATTAAAAGTATATATTTTGCAGTTAGAGATATTGTGGCCAGATTAAATATCTGTTCCGTACTTTTGATATTTTTGTAATTCTAGCACATAACAGCTTCCTTTTCCAAATTTTTAGTATTTAGTATAATTAATTACTAGTTGATGCCCGCGACTTTGTACGCGTGGATTTAGCTTTTAAAAATCCCGTGGGAACTCTTTGATTTTCCGGCATTAAAAGTATGTCCTTAAGTCTATGTCCTTCCCTAGGATGCAAGCTATCGCTGTTCCAAATTTCGTCAAAATCGGTTGAACGGATGGGCCGTGAAAAGCTAGCAGGCAGACAGACAGACAGACACATTTTCACATTTATACTTGGACTTTTTATACTGCGACTAATCAAAAGCGGAAACACAAAACAATGCTGTCAACTCCGCGAATCGCGACACATACGCAAGCAAGAAAACCGAATTATAGACGCGAAGTTCAGCAATCTTGGACCCGATCAGCTACCCTGGACCTTACCAGCGCATCTCAAGGGGCCCCCAGCATCGGAGCGCGTTTCCTCAGTCTGGTGAGTGGCTACATTTATAACCCTGACCGTCCGCTAGCTTTTATTCTTAACAATATCGATTAGTATACAAAAATTTTACAAAAATCACTCTACTCGCTCAGCCGCACAGATATGGCTAAATCGCGCCGCCGCATAAAACAAAATTAAATATTAATAAATAATTAATTAATAACTTAGTAATACCAAAACTTTAGCAAGGAGAGCTGAAACCCAGAAGTCACACTTCAAGCAAGCGGGGTGATTTGTCTCAGTGTCTAATACTAAATGATGGCCACCCAGCTTATTTGACATTGGTCGGTTTTACATTGCTGCTTCACTGAGTGATATTAAAATAATTTTTCGTAGTAAATATTTAATGGATTAAAAACAAATGTCAAATGAGCTCGGTGGCTATCGTTCAGAGTTTACTCAGTGTGAGTTAGCGAATAAGTGGGCTGATGGGTTGTAAATAGAAAAACCGGCCAAGGACAAGTCAGGCTCGTGCATCGACATTTTGCATGATAAATCAAAAACTATGCATAAAAATAAATAAAATCTGTTGTAGAATCTACAGGCAAATCCCTTTTAAATATGATACCTAACTTGGTATATTAATCTTACTTTGAATGTTGAAAATATATTTATGTTTGTTTATGAACACATTTTAATTTTTTTTGTGATGTCACCACAAATTCATTTTCCCCTTACGTGTGCCTACCTGCCAAATGTCATAAGTATAGGTCAACAGGAAGTACCCTGTAGGCTTGTTCACAGTACGCTCTATAGACACGCCTGTAAGTGTCTACAGCATCGAACTTGCTGCCTTTACAAAACAATTCTGATCAAATACAATATTTAAAGTTAGACTGTATTTATTCCTCTATGTTAAGATGCCAGTTTTAAATATAGAGTATTTAAAAAATCATTCGCAATCATTATAAAATACATAAAAATTCGCAACCTCATAATTCTAAATAATATCAGTAAGTCAGGCATAATTGCCGTCGAAACACAATAACGTTAGAGGAAAATGAACCGAAACAACCTTAATTTACAGTCAAAAATTCAATGCAACCGATTTTAATTTCGCAAGGAATGGATGAATGAACTTGAGATTTATTACGAGGACATTAAGGTTGATTTTAATTTAACGCTAACGTTACGACGAGATGAGACTACTAAGGTTTATTTTGTTCTGCGTCTAACCTCAAAGACAGGGTTGTTGGTGGCTCGGGAGAGTTCTCGGAACTCCAGCTGCACAGTGGTGACCTCTGCCGTGGTGCTGTAGTGGGACCACTCGGGGGCGTGCGCGGTGCGGGTACCCAGGTTCACGTCCGAGTAGGGTATACCGGACGGAGATGAAAATGCCGCCATCAGACGCTCGCCTAGGTCTTTCTGTAAGCATTTTTATATAAAGATAAGTCAAACTGGGGTACAATCATTGGGAGAGGTAGCACAGATGAAAATGTTACATTTGTATGTTTTTAGGGTTCCATACCGCGCCAAAATATATCGAAATCGATACCCGGTACAGTACGCGGCAGAAAGCAATATACATCAGCCTTTAGAGTGACATTTCGGCTTTGTAGAGCGTTGTCTCTGTCACTCATACCTATATGACATTTTCATTCATATCTCAACGACAGAGACAATGCTATACAAATCCGCTATCTCCTTCTAAAGGTCGATGTACATTATTTTCAGCCGCGTATTGTTTTTTCACCTTACTTGAAAACTTGGCGGCACGGCTTTGCCGGTAGGGTGGTAAATAGCCACAGCCGAAGCCTCCCACCAGACCAGATCATAAATTTAGAAATGATAAAATTCCAGGAATCGAACCCGAGACCTCCCACTAATAAGACCACAGTGCTTACCACTGCACTAGGGAGGTGGTCCCGTTGGCATCGCTTGGGTACGACGTTTTCCAATAAAATAAACTTACAGCTTTGTCAAGGAACATGGGGTCTTGTGTGAAGTGATGGTTCGTCAACAGAGCCCCCAGCACACGGATCGTCACCTCGAACAAGTTGACGTCTTTGTTCTTTGTGAACACCAGCTCGCTGTTGACCCACTGTCTGCCTTCTTCGAATTCTGAAACCACCAATTTAAACGTTTGAAACCCCTCGACTGCGGTTTGCGCAGCATCTTAAGGCGAAATGGGATCACAAAGGCGAAATGTATGGAAAAATCTGAGCTGTCCGAGCGCAAATTTATTGCACGCTTTTTATAAATATTTGTATTCAAAATTCTATGTGCTCTGTTACCATAAAATTAAACCGTAATCCCTTACACCCTTATTAATAAAAAATGCTTACTTCAAGCATTATCCTAAGCTACACTTGGACTAGTTACTTCCCGGACCAACGTAGTATTAGCTTCGTTTTAACAATCTTATTAATAAACATGTAGCAAGCCCGATTTAACAATGCCAGCCTTACTTCAGAATGACAGCGTGCACGTGTGGCAGCCCCTTTATTAAAAAGTAAAAGAGAGAGTCAGCGAACGAACTGAATGCTGTGTGTGACAGTGACAGACGATATAGACCAGCGGACCTATAACTGTGACAGTATTTTTTGTTGACATTGACTTCACAGCTGATAACTTGCACCGCCATTTTTGTTTGGGAATTTGGAAGTATTGATAGCAATTAATTACTCAGAAAACGCTTCAGTTTCACTTTATATTATCAATGAAATAATCTGAATTGATCTTGTAGGTAAGTACATTTCTAATTTGCGTTACAAACTTATGATATGAAAACACAAATATCATTAATCAAAAATCATTTTATTGATTATTATGATACACAACAAACATAAACGCTATGGCTGATGGTCAAAATATGCATACTTAGTGCGTAGATTATGCTTAGTCAGCCGTTAAACCATGTGGCACCGAGGAGTAAATTTTACACCGAGGGTAGAGTCGCATTATTTTACTTCCTCCTTACTCTATGTTTATTAATAAGAAATGTAGCTACTGCAGACTTACAACTTGGAATAAAGTTAATACCGCTCTAGTCTATGTTTATTAATAAGAGTGTTAGTGTATTAAACGTTGAACGTTAATACGAAACTTTATTGAAATCGGTTTTATATAAATCGAATAAAACTGGGTTTTCTCCTAATGGTTAAGACGTCCGCCTCCTATGCGGCAGGTCGGGGTTCGATCCCGCAACTCGTAACTTTCTTCTCCTAATGGTTAAGACGTCCGCCTCCTATGCGGCAGGTCGGGGTTCGATCCCGCAACTCGTAACTTTCTTCTCCTAATGGTTAAGACGTCCGCCTCCTATGCGGCAGGTCGGGGTTCGATCCCGCAACTCGTAACTTTCTTCTCCTAATGGTTAAGACGTCCGCCTCCTATGCGGCAGGTCGGGGTTCGATCCCGCAACTCGTAACTTTCTTCTCCTAATGGTTAAGACGTCCGCCTCCTATGCGGCAGGTCGGGGTTCGATCCCGCAACTCGTAACTTTCAGGGTCATTCGTTTTAAGCGATTAAATATCACTTACTTTATCTGGGGAGGAAAACATAGTGAGGAAACCTGCTTGCCTGAGAGTTTTCCCATAGTGTTCTCAAAGGCGTGTGAAGTCTGCCATTGGGCCAGCGTGGCAGACTATAGCCTACAGTCTTCTCATTCGAGAGGAAATCTGTGCTCAGTAGTGGGCCGGCGATGGGTTAATTATGATGATAATGATATTCGGTTTTAGGCGGCACGGCGCGGTTAGGTTGCATACGAATTTTGCCGATGCGACTTATCAAAGTGGTACAGTAGCCGGCAAGAAATATTGTACATCGACCTGAAAGAGATAGCGGTTTCATAGACCGTTGTCTCAGTCGTTGAGACTGACAAAACGTCACATAGGTATGAGTGACAGAGACGATGCTCTAAAGGTCGATGCACAATATTTGTTGCCGGCTACTGTGGTACTGTACGAGGTGTTCCGTATTACCTTCCATGAGTCCCATGATATAGGCGGTGTCCAGCCCGTCGACGATGGTGAGGCCCAGCGAGAACCAGTCGTGGGGCGCGCCGGACACCGGCTTGAGGTTGTCGTGGCCCCACGCGTGGGCCTTGTATCCCCTCCACGCGTGCTTGAAGGATTCCACCACTGCAAACTGACGCGCATTGCTCGGACCTGCAGTCCGATTTTTAATTAAACAACATGTTTTGAGATTGGCTTAATGTCCAAACGTATGCCATATTTAAGGTATATTCCGTAATAAATTACTCCCGGGGAAGGGCATAGGCTACTTTTATCCCGGAAAATCAAAGAGTTCCCACGGGATTCTTAAAGGCACATTCGTTTATATCCAATTCATATGAAATTTGGAACTGAGGTAACTTGCATCCTGGAAATTGGCATAGGCAAGTTTATATCCTGGAAAAGCAGAGTTCCCACGGGATTTTTTAAAACCTCAATCCGCACGGGCGAAGCCGCGGGCATCAGCTAGTATAAAATAGTTTTAAAATGGTCACCTGTAAATATGGGCCTTTCAATGGTCTCACTTTCCATTATTGCTTTTTTGACTTGAGCCGCATCTATGGCCGCCGGCTCAATGACTAGAGACGAGTTGTTCAGTGGAGCCTGCAAAAAGAAAACTATCGATATTGATCACAAACTATACTCGGTAGGAAATATTGTACACCGGACATTAGAAAAACCTTTAGGCTTCGTAGAGCATCGACGTCTCTGTCACACATACCTATGTAACAGAGTTTCTTCAGTCTCAACGACCGAGGCGACGCTCTGCAAAACCGTTATCTCTTTCCAAAGTCCGATGTGCAATATTATTTCCTGCCAGATAGGTACCTATCTATACTTAATATAATAAAAAGGAAAATTTTGTAAGTTTGTTTGTAGGGAGTAATCTCTAGAACTACTGAACCGATTTTGAAAATTCTTTCACCAGTAGAAAGCTACTTTATTCCTGAGAGACATAGGCATATATTTTATTTTCAAAAAATTAGAAATCCCTACAAAAATTGCACCAAGCTACCTGTGCGAAGCCGGGGCGGGTCGCTAGTCATACTATATAGTCCGTAATGGTAGCCAAATCCATCAGACGTCCGAATTGAAAAGATTAACCCATTGCCGGCGCACTACTGAGCACAGATCTCTCAGAATGAGAATGATTTAAGCCAAGGTCCACCATGACACCACGCATGGCTCAGTGCGGATTGACAGACTTCATCCACCTTTGAGAACATTATGGAGAACTATCAGGCATGCAGGTTTCCTCACGATATTTTAATGGCTTAAAACGCATATAGCTTCTACGCTTTATAGATCTCAACCTGCCTTTAGAGTAGCAACGAAACTGAGACATAAAGCTGTCTCTTTTTCAAGTTTGTAAGTCGCACAATCCTACGTCCTCAACGATCCTATTATCATATACATACATACTTTATAATAACATGTTGAGTAAAAAGTTCACTGTTAACAATTCAAACACTACAGAAACCCCCTTATCTATTCTGAACAGTAAACTAACACTAGACTCGCGATAATATTGTATTCAGGGACTTACGGAAACTAGTAGCTTATCTCAATCGGGGTTTTAATTACACGTTCTAAATACATGCAATAATGAAACTTATCATTTCACACATAAAGTCGATTATAATTAGACTACCAATAATAAAACATTGTATGACAAATAGGATGTTCGGATTACATAATATGCCAGCTCACGTTACAGTTGAATGAACCAATAGTTGAATGATTCAGATTGTATAGTGGTTTAAATACAGCTATTTCACGATTTTTAGAATACCCAGTTGAGTTTTTTGTGGGCTCTTCTTAGACCTGGGCGCGTTTGGAACCCTCGTAGATTTAAATTTAATTTTATAATTAAAAAGTTTACAGCGGTACCCAATTTGAATAAATGATTTGTCTTTGACTTAGGGTTCCGCGTGTATCTTGATAGAAAAAAGGAACCCTTATAGGATCACTTCCTGTCAAGATCCGTCAAGAGAATCATTTTTTTTTTAAAGAATATTAGCCATATTTAATGACTAATATTCCCCTTTCCTCTCCAATTAAGCGTCAAGCTTGTGCTAGGAGTAGGTACGACAATAGTGCAACGGGCGGGATTTGAACCGTCGACCTTTCGGTTTTCAGTCCACTCCTATACCGGTTGAGCTATTGAGGCTCTAAAAAAAAATCAAAACTTATAGAACTCTATTTTTTTTAAATAATTTTTTAGTGTTTTACCTACACTTCAAGGAAATTACTAAATCATTTTAAATACATATCAAAAATTGCGTAACCGGCAGGAATCGAACCTGCATCTTCTGGGTTCGCGCCCGATGCCTTGACCAACTCGGTCACGGTTTCGCTTACCGCCAGTGACGAAATTTGTGATACGTATGTTCTCTCAGTACTGAAGCGACTGTTTAATGCCATCTAGTAGCGACACTTTGTAGTTATCGAAACTACTTTCAAACTTTTCAAACTTTTTATAGAACTCTTCTCGTTGACCGGGAAACAATAGTAAAGGGTATAATGGGATGTCTTGTAGCATATGTAAAAAAAACCGGCCAAGTGCGAGTCAGGCTCGCGCAATGCGGGTTCGCCGTACTACAGTCGTATTTTTTCGACATTTTGCACGATAATTCAAAAACTATGATGCATAAAAATAAATAAAAATCTGTTTTAGAATGTACAGGTGAAGACCTTTCATATGATACCCCACTTGATATAGTCACTCACTTCGAAAGTTGAAAATACTAATTATTAGTTCATGACCACATTTTAATTTTTTTGTGTGATCTAACCCTAAATTCACGGTTTTCAGATTTTTTCCCAAATGTCAGCTATAAGATCTACCTACCTGCCAAATTTCATGATTCTAGGTCAACGGGAAGTACCCTGTAGGTTTCTTGACAGACAGACAAACACCAAAGTGATCCTATAAGGGTTCCGTTTTTCCTTTTGAGGTACGGAACCCTAAAAAACTCCGAAACCCGTAAATGTGTGAAAAAGTGTTACCTCAAACTTCATTTGAGTTCATACTAACATTATAAATGCAAAAGTGAGTCTGTCTGTCTGTCAGCTTTTCACGGCTCATGCGTTTAACCGATTTCGATGAAATTTGGTACAAAGATAGCTTTGCATCCCGGGAAGGACATAGGTTACTTTTGATCCCGAAAAATCAAAGACATAGTCACGGGCATCATCTAGTCTAAATATATAAAAGGAAAAGGTGACTGACTGCCTGACTGACAGATCTATTAACGTACAGCTCAAACTACTGGACGGAACGGGCTGAAATTTGACATGCAGATAGCTATTATGACGTAGGCATCCGCTAAGAAAGGAAAGGATGAAATAGGGGTTTGAAATTTGTGCAGGCTATAGGTATAGTATAGTTTCTTATAAGATGTAACATCTTGAAGAACAAACTCACGTGGTCCACTTTTCTCCTAACTCTCTCGGCGGGGACGGCTATCCTCGAGGTGTACAGCAGCACGAACATCGTGGCGAGGATGGCGGCGCCGCCGTACACCAGCGACCTCTGCAAGCGGGACAGCTGGTTCCATCGCTGCAACCAACAAGATCAAGTTCATGACTGAAAACCCGCAAATTGCTAATGCGCGCGCCATTTTAGTGACGTCAGTACGAGACTGAAGTTTCGAGCTGATAGTATATTTTTACTTAAATATACGTCAAATGACGTCATTTTGATGTTAATGAGACATGGTTCCAGCGCAATAGCAATTTACGGGACTTATACTCTTCATAATTAAAAAAAAACTTTTGAAAAATTGTGAAATTATTTTTCTGTTGCTTGATATATTATGATATTATACTAAGTACATTTAAGTATGATTATGTTCGTGAACGCAAAATTTTCTTCTCTTTCATTTGACACCCCATTCTGTATCACATCTGCTTATTATTGATTTTGTCCATATAAAATGTAGCCCATGTAACCCAGATCATAATAGAAAATCAAAACCGGCTTAGAAATTTAGTTGCTACATAAATACAATGTACACACATAATACATACATGCATATATACTATGGTATTGGAGGTAACATTTTTAATGAAAGATTTTTTATAGGCTTGCGCTTGACGACAAATACAAAATATATAAAACGACAAGGTGGGTGACTGACTGACTGACTCATCTATCAACGCACAGCTCAAACTACTGGACGGATCGGGCTGAAATTTGGCATGCACTAGCTAGCTATTTTGACGTAGGCATCCGCTAAGAAAGGATTTTTGAAAATTCATCCCCTACGGGGGTGAAATAGGGGTTTGAAATTTGTGTAGTCCACGCGGACGAAGTTGCGAGCATATGCTAGTGCTTAATAAAAAGCAATGATGAGTTCTAGGTTCAGAGCATGCTTGCCTAGAGAATACTAGTAAAATGGAAGGATATACGCACTGCTAAAAGGCCACACAGTTTGTCGGTTATTCTGTCCATTGTATCACAACACAATCAAATGTATGTACGTAAACTGCGTGATCCTCCGCGCGAATGTGGCCGCCGAGCACATCATATTATTTTATTACTGGCCAAGAACAAATTGCAACTCAGTTAAACTTCGATTCATAGTTCATATTATTAAACTATTTTTAGGGTTCGGTACCTCAAAAGGAAAGGGTTCCGCCCTTATAGGATCACTTTTTTGTCTGTCTGTCTGTATGTATATCTGTCATGATTTGAATAATGAAATTTGGCAGGTAGGTAGGTCTTATAGCAGACATTAGGGAAAAAATCTGAAAATTGTGAATTTGCAGTTACATCACACAAAAAAATTAAATTGTGGTCATGAACTAAAAGTTAGTATTTTCAATTTCCGAAATAAGATAACTATATCAAGTGGGGTAGCATATGAAAGGTATTTTTCTGTGCATTCTAAAACAGATTTTTATTTATTTTTATGTATCATAGTTTTTGAATTATCGTGCAAAATGTCGAGGAAATACAACTGCAGTACGGAACCCTCGTTGCGCGAGCCTGACTCGCACTTGGCCGGTTTTTTTTTCTGCTCCATGTGCAACATTTATTCACGATATTGTAAAAGGATAGTGTGCAGCTATCATATTACCGCCATTCAGATATTACTAAATACGTTATACAGGGTGTAACCAGAACGCTGGCAAAAAAGAATACTGAATACTGATGATTACTGATATGATACCACAAAAGAAACGCGAAAAAAATATAAAAAATCAAAGATTTTAAGCTTATTCCGCGGTTTAATGACATAATAAATATTTTAATGTAGATAACGGGTACATGAAATACCACGATTCATTTGGCGTTTTTTATTTGTCGATATTTGAACCCAATTGCACGGGTCGTGGTCACGACAGAACTGCGGTGCTGCGAGAGATGAAGTGCGAGAAAGAGGGTAGTTCGCTATTGCCCTTGACAGGTCGAACTTCATCTCTCGCCACACTGCAGTCCCGTTGTGACGACGACCCGTGCAATTGGATTGAAATATCGACAAATTAATCGTGGTATGTACCCGTTATCTACATTAAAATATATAAAAACATCCTATAATTTTGTATAAGTTCACGGTATATTGCAAATAAAATATCTGACTAACAATAGAGATCAACGAACGTTGCGTGAGTAGGCTACTCGGAGTCAATGCCTCTTCGTAGGTGGGGCATTGAGCCGAGTTTTGCACGCTATACATTGCGGGTATGAAAAATACTAAATCACTATAAACTACCAAATGAGGCAAATGGTTTTTTTTTAATTATTCAAACACAAGTTAGCCTTTGACTGCAATCTCACCTGGTGATAAGTGATGATGCAGTCTAAGATGGAAGCGAGCTAACCTGGAAGGGGTATGGCAGTTTTTATTACACCCATTCCCCTGTGGTTTCTAGACGGCATCGTACCGGAACGCTAAATCGCATGACGGCACGGCTTTGCGAGTAGGGTGGTAACTAGCCACGGCCGAAGCCTCTCACCAGACCAGAAATTTAGAAATTGTGACATTTCAAATCCCTGCCAGGAATCGAACCCGGGAACTCCCACTAATAAGACCACAGCGCTTAACAATAACGCTAAGTTTTTGCTAGCGTTCTGATGGTTACACCCTGTATGTAATATGCATATTATTGTCTTGTATTATGCTGACTGCCTCGTTAGTGCGAAGTGCAAGGGTCGACAACCTTTTGAAACGGACCACACTGGCCATGTGCGGATTGGTAGACTTCACACATCTTTGAGAACATTATGGAGAACTCTCAGGAATGCAGGTTTTCTCACGGTGTTTTCCCTCACCGTTAAGGCGAGTCACCGAGGCGGGCAGCGCGGCTTTGAAGTAAACCGCTTGACAACGTTCAAATTCTGCGTTTCAAATGTTAAATTTGAATTTAATAAATTATAGAAGTCCTGTTGAAAACCAAAATTTAGCAGGTTCTCTATATTTCTATATCAAAAATTATTTGCCAAGTCAGAAATTTAAATATTAAATAATTCGTTTTAGACTTTTATTTCGGCTTATTTCAAGATTTTATTTGATCGAGTGAAGTACTTCCTATTGTGTACCAAAGTAGCACATTCTTTAGACAATGTCTTTAGGTATATTGTATATTTTTAGCAAGGCCATTATTTAATAGTAAATACCTAAAACATTTGATTTAGCAAACCAGTTTTTTCCGCTTAGCCTCGGTGACTCGCCTTAAAGAAACTAATATTTAATTACTTAAAAACGCTCATAATTCCGAAAAGTTAGAAGTGCGTGCCCGGGATCGAACCCCCGACCTCCGATTAGAAGACGGACGTCCTAACCACTAGTAGCCCACGTCACTCTCCAGGCCTTTAACTATACCCATGCAAAAAATCAAGTCGATCCGTTGCTCCGTTGCGAGGTGATTGAAGGACAAACCAACAATCCAAAAAACCAATATACCAACAAACAAACACACTTTCGCATTTATAATAAGCATACTGATATAGATTTTTTAAAACTGTGCTAGTTTGATTTTATTTTTCTTTTAAGTTTACATAATCTCTTCTCTATACAATTATTGTGATTTTCGCTTTTGCAAACTTCGGAGAGGAACAGTATTTATTTGATGTTTTTCACCATAGGTAAGGTAGAAGTAAGGTTCCTCCTTCACCTTTCTACGTACCGCAAGGCATTGCACACACACGTAGTCGAAAATCTACGTACGAAGCGATCTGTCTCCTCGTTTCTTATTCGAAACTCTAGGATATAGAACATCAGATTAACTTCCGGCATCAGTTTTCTCCTCTATTTAAAAAAAAAGTTATTCAATTAAAATATTTTTACAAGTATTTTTGAATCGTCAGCTGCATCTGCATCTACAGGGTTCGGAATGCTTTTCCTACCGAGAAGAACCAGCAAGAAATTCGGATCTTTAACTTAATAAGAGTATCTTCAAGTCAAGAGTGAATAGGCATCTTCTAGGCAAGCGCGCTCCATCTTAGGCTGCAGCATCACTTGCCAGCAAGCCTGATTGAAGCCTAGTCTTAGAAAAATAAAAATAAACTCACCCTTATAATTTTCCTATGTGAAATAAACTGTTCTAATTGAAGTGCCTTGTCGTCATTGCTACTCATCCATTGTTCTAGTTTACTCTGCGGAGGCGGCGGCTCTGCGTCTAGGTCGATGGTGGTGTCCACCTTGGGAGAGTACATGACGATTGGGGTTTCAGGATGTCAGCTATCCAATCTCTTCCATATTAGATTCTGCAACAAAGTATTGTAGTGATGTCAATTTACGTAAAAACTCAGACTCGAGTTTTTCTAGAACAGTATTCCGTAATCTATACTAATATTATAAAGAGGTAAAGTTTGCAAGTTTGTTTGTAAGAAGTAATCTCTGGAACTACTGAACCGATTTAGAAAACGATTTCACTAGTAGAAAGCCACCACCACATTCAGCGGGCTGTATTTTATGAACCGTAATAAGATAAAGACTTGAAATTTTCACCGAGTGTGTTTTTATGTATGAGTATACACTCAATACATAAAAAGCTGTAATAGCCTAGTGGTTAGGACGTCCACCTTCTAATCGGCAGTCGGGGGTTCGATCCCGGGCACGCACCTCTAACTTTTCGGAGTTATTTGCGTTTTAAGTAATTAAATATCACTGCTTTAACAGTGTAGGAAAACATCGTGAGGAAACATGCATGCCTGAGAGTTCTGCATAATTTTCTCAAAGGTTTGTGAAGTCAAGCAATCCGCACATAGCCAGCGTGGTAGACTATGGCCAAACCCTTCCCACTCTGAGAGGAGACCCATGCTCTGCAGTGAGCCGGCGCGGCGATGGGTTGATCATGATGATGATGTATTTTTATTGCCACTATAACATCAAATAATTAAAAAACAAGATGGCTAATTTCAAAATGATGGCCACTCAAAATTAAGTATATTACGTCATTGGGGCTGATTCTCTTGTACACAATCTCTAAACTAAACTAAATTAACAGGTCTAAATCTAGTGTTATCCTTTTCCACAAGCAACATTATGAAAGGGATAGCAATAGATTTAGACGTGTCATTTTAGTTTAGTTTAGAGATTGTGTACAACGGAATTAGCCACATTATCATTTAAAAAAAAACAGTATTGTATCTTATACAATGGGGCAGACCCCTTGCCCGGTTTTTAATAAATCAGTTAAGTATTATAGTAGCTACAGTTGAATACTTGGATAAGCAAGAAATGGACAAATTCGAAATTTTACTAGCTAAAGTAAGTAATTTGCATGACTTATCATTCTTAACTATGCAAATTTCCATAAATACGAGTGGAAAGCACTCACTAGGCAATATGAATCATGTTTTTTTGTTCCTACTAGATTACAACATAGTGTTATTCAAGGGGCGGACCAACAAATTCCTGAAAGGCCGGCAACGCATCGGCGGTTCCTCTGGTGCTGCAAATGTTCATAGGCGACGGTAATCACTTAACATTAAGTGACCCGCCCGTTCGATTGCTACCTATTTTTAATTAAAGATTTAAAAAAAATTGGAACATAACCGTAAAAACAATTCTAGGCTCTAACATTGTGTATATTTTAGGCATTTTGCTGCTGCAGTTAGAGCAGAACTTTTTACACAACTGCACAACGCGAAGAGTGTTATGTGTTCCTCAGTCTATACATACATAATATTATGTTTTTATGTTAATTACCGGCGCGCGGCGCTCTAAATACTAAACGCGTGGACTAATTTTGGTGATTCGTACAACAATGGATTTTACTCAATCTTTCAAGTGCTACTAAAGACATTAAAATTATGAAAAAACAATATTGTGGAGCCCATACTAGTCACCATAATGGAATAAATTAAAAAATTTAAAAATCGATGTAGCATGGCAGGTATGGTATCATTGAACAGGTCTTTTAAAATTATAGTTAGATTCCCTGAACTATTTTTCCACATAAGTGACCATTTAGAATTTTTGGGGATTCAAATTTTCATTTTAATTTGACTCATTTGTGGAAAACAATAGACTAAACGTGTGGACCGATTCTGATGATTCTTGCACAAATACATTTGTCACAATCTTGTGAGTGTTAGTAAGGATGTAAAAATAGTACAAAATCAATATGGCGCCCTCTAGGTTTATTTTTTTATTTTACATGCTAAGATTATATTTTTACAAGGAACCTAAAGCTACAATCTGCCAAAACAGCCGAATCTTTATGGTACCCTACCCGTTGCTTCTGCAATACTCAATGTTCCCTTGCCTTAGAACCAGGGTCTCAAATATGTTTACAGTGGAGCCTCATTAACCCGACCCTCATTAACTCTAAATCTTCTATAAGACAAAATAATTAATTATTCCCTTCTGCAGAAGTAGTAGTTTACATTTTTGCACACATCTGCATACCAAATGTTTCTTTGCTTCCTTGAAAGTGTTCATTTCATTGTTTCGTTTATTAGTTCTTATGCTGTCTACATTCATCATCATAATCAACCCATCACCGGCTCACTACAGAGCATGGGTCTCCTCTCAGCGTGAGTTGTGGCCATTGTCTACCACGCTAGCCATGTGCGCATTTAAATAAAAAATAAATAAGAATCTTTTTTATTCGAATAAACTTTTACAAGTACTTTCGAATAGTCGGATGCATCTACCACTGGTTCGGAACGCCTTTCTTACCGAGAATTTGGTAGACTTCACACACCTTTAAGAACATTATGGAGAACTCTCGGGCATGCAGGTTTCCTCACGACGTTTTCCTTCACCGATAAAGCAAGTGATATTTAATTAATTAAAACGCACATAACTTCGAAAAGTTAGAGGTGCGTGCCCGGGATTGAACCCCAGACCTGCAATTAGAAGACAGACGTCCTAAACACTAGGCTATCACAGCATAGAACATTAGTTTGCTATTTTTATGGTCATCCTTTTTCATTAAAACAAATCACTAAAATTTATATTTCCTCTTCTATAACTTGAAGTATCATAGAACATATTATAATGCGTATTGCCTTACATGATAAGTCAAAGATTATACTACTCCGCCTGTACATAGGTAAACTTAGGAAGGTGGTGGGACTCATAACAGGGCATAGCCCACTAAACAAACACCTTTTCGTGATAGGTGTCACTGACAGTCCTCTGTGCAGGGCCTGCATGCCGCATGGAGGTCGATGAAACACCGACGCAGGTGCTCTTGGAGTGCACGGGCGTAGCAGATCAACGCGAGCGCCATTTAGGTTCCCCGACCTCACTCCATGAAGCCCTCGGCAACCTGGGCGGTCTATTTGGCTTCTGGAGCGAGCTTGGATGGCTGGAGTGAAGACTTCGGCGGGGAGGGGCGATGCACGCACAACAGACGGAAACGTTTAAGTGCGGAAACCAGCCCAGAGTGAAGAAAGAAAGAAAGAAGTCAAAGAGTCCTTAACTTGAAATTTGTAACCTTTCCCTTGAAGATCTAGTTAAAGAGGCTCCACTATATATTGATAGGTCTAATAATAATAATCTGGTATTACTTTTAAGATGTTAGTTAATCTTTGTGAACATGAATGACCTGCTGTCCATCCAATCATTTGACTCTAATACTGTTGACAAGAATTAAGACTACCCATTCACAAACAATAGCAACACTGTTAAACAATTATTTTATTCAGTAGACCAACTCTCTATTTCATATAGACCAACTTGTTGGCCAACAACCTAAATGTTGGCTCGTTACTCTTGTATCATAAGTGAACAGACAGATTCTGTCTTCTCACAGAAGGACAAAGATTTGATGTGCTCAACTAATTACTATTAAGAAAGCTTTCGTCGCACTTAAACAATGCTTGATTATGTTAATTTTGTTATACACTAGCTTTTGCCTGTGACTTTGTCTATGCTACTTATAATATTATGTAATTTATATAGCATATGCTACATCTCGATAAATTGGCTTTCTAATGGTGGCAGAATTATTGAAATTGTTTCAGTAATTTCAGAGTTTATCAGTTACAAACAAACAAATTTTTCTTCTTTTCTAATATTTAATATAGTTAAAGAAATACTTACTTTCTACTTAATACTTACTTACTTTTAACTTTAATAGTTACTTTCCATTTCTCCTAAAGAAATCAGGAACCTAAAGTTTTTAAAGTTGTACGCAAATTGCAAACTATCGATCCCATATCCTATCCTACCTGGGCCAGGACAACAAAATCAATAGTTCAACGACCTATGGCAAAAGGTTATTATGGTAACTAGAGGAAAGAACTAAATATTTTTATTGAACTTTAATAATTGAGTACTTACATTTTATAGGTAGTCATTCCATTTGGAAAATTGCTACCTTTTCTGTTTATATCAGTCCACGTACACGACACAAAAACTGCATCCTTTTTTTATTACCGATTATTTTTTGACTGCACCTGAGTTTCCCTTCTTACACTGGGACTAATTTATATACTTTTAGCTAATAAACGAACCATAACACTTGAATATCTTTTTATTATATTTTCCGGTATTATAGAGAAAAGTTGGAATACTTTAGATAAAAAAAAATTAATTAAATTCTGCTCCGATATCTAGGTATTTAGTATCATAGTATTTTTAACTGGGCTGGGTTTTCGAGGTGGTTCGAGCACAGACTATGATCAACTGTCAACGTCAACCACAGCTATCAACGTGCTGTCAACTTCTGATGGAGTCTATGCTTGAGTCTATGTATCAATGGAAATATCTTTCTATTATATAAAAATGAATCGCTGAATGTGTTGCTGATTGCCAAAGAAGTTGGAAGTACTACTATACGTAATGCTGATGGCAAATCTCGAGAACAGCTGAACCGATTTCGCTAATTCTTTTTTTATAGTATTCCTTGAAGTACGAGGATGGTTCTTACGGAGAGATTTTTTTTTTAAATTCCTGAAAAAGAATCGACTGTTGTCTGTTGGATGGTGTACGAAGTTTGCCGGGGCAGCTAGTAGCATTTAAACCTAGATTTACAAAGATTTACACAATATAATGGCATTTGAGCAAGATATTTTTGCCACACTTTGGTGTTATGTGGTGACGTCGATATTAATGGTGTACTACGTAATAGTAAGTACATGCAAGTTCTTATAAGGATAATCATCATATTATGATAAATCATGACATAGTTATCACATATATTTCATTTTATTTATTTGTAAGGGAAAATTTTAAAATTTCTCCTTACTTCAAAAATCAGAAATAATAACAAACCGTAGTACTAATTTATAGAACACGAACTAACCAGATTGTAGCACGATTCAAAGGACTGTAGCGCTCTTTAGCGGCGGCCTATGAACAAGTGGAAATGAATAAAATTATGTAGGTAGTGTATTCCATCGTCGTACGAGGTTGGCTCAGAATTCTCTATACCTTTGAGAACACTATGGAGAACTTGCACAGGCATTCAGGTTTCCTCACGATGTTTTCCTTCGCTGTTATTATTGTCGTTGTGTAATTGCTAATAGATTTCAACAGGCGCTTGTATATAAAGAGTTTTAATTTTTAAATTACTCTGGAACCGTTTACTGCATCTGGTAATGTTTTAAGTACGTATAAGTACACTCCTCGTACGTTGTTACGATAGTCATTTCACACTCAGATAGTTAGTAATTTGTTCAGATTTAGAATACACCCGTCATTCTTTTCGTCGTCATTTTAAATTATAGGCCTATTTCCCTACTATCTATTTTTGGTAAGGTTTTTGAATCTCTGATCTGTCAGTTTATTTCATTCCATTTAAAATCCATTCTTGTCCCTCAACAACATGGTTTCCGTAATAAAATGTCTACAGTTTCTAACTTGACTGAATATACAACACAAATTATTTATGAAATAGATAAGGGACATCAGGTGGATGCTGTTTATATGGACGTAAGTAAAGCTTTTGATCGTGTTGACCACTCCATATTGATAAATAAGCTACACACTGCTGGCATTCAAGGCAATCTACTTTCCTGGTTTAAGTCTTATTTGTCGGGAAGACATCAAAAGGTTGTTGTTTGCGGTTATGAATCTGCTCCATTTAAGGTCCCATCAGGCGTTCCGCAGGGATCTCATTTAGGCCCTATTTTGTTTCTAGTCTTTGTAAACGATTTGTGTGACCATGTAAAGTCATCCAATTATTCACTATTTGCTGACGACTTAAAGATTTTTAAAGCTATTGAAGCTACATCAGACTCTCTAGCTCTTCTAAATGACCTAAATTCTATCTCAGATTGGTCTGCTAAAAATAAACTGCCACTTAATATTAAGAAATGTCTACATATAAAAGTTACCAAAAAACGTATGCCACTTCAGACTTCATATACACTTAATGGCCTTTTGCTGGATGAAGTAAATGAGATCAGAGACCTAGGCATTATTATTGATAAAAAACTATCCTTCAACACGCACATAGACGGAATAGTCAGTAAATGCTATAAACTATATAAATGACCTTAGGAAGCCCATTTATTTCTCTTCATTTATTTGTCTATGTCAATGTCATCACTTATCTATGTCTATGATCACATAATTTGAATCTGCCGCGCATTGACCCGTAGGCCGATTGTCTAAAACCTGCATCAATCATTATTACAATCTCAATTGTTCTGATTGGCTGAATTTGTGCGATTCTTGTTGCAACAATGCACTGTAGCCAATAGTGAGCGAGCGTTAACCAATCGGTGATGATTGCGATCGTGATATTGTAGCTGTCATTCTCCCGCAATCGCGCAGCCGAGAGAGCTGTCAAGTGTCAACTGTCAGGTTGTTATTTTATTAAATCGTTAGCTGTGCGAGTGAATTTCGAATTATAATATAAAATTAGAATTTAAAGTTTAAACAATGGGGCCAATTCTCTTGTACACTATCTCTAAACTAAACTAAATTAACAGGTCTAAATCTAGTGCTATCCTTTTCCGCAAGCAACATTATGAAAAGGATAGCAATAGATTTAGACGTGCCATTTGAGTTTAGTTTGGAGATTGTGTACAAGAGAATCAGCCCCAATACCTAATAACAGTGAAATAATAGCTTCAATTGTTGTTTCTCTTTACAGAGCAACGCAAGATCTTTTATTTCACAAGAGTGTTTATAAACACATTATAAAACAACAATTCTATAGCTATTTTTTGCAAGAACATGGAGAAGTTAAGATTGGAATTTGTTGTAAAAAAATCGATGGATGATCCGAAATCAAATGTCATCTGCTTAACATCAATAACTAATAATAATCGTACCTTCTTAATGCCGGAAGAATTCCAACCAGCAAAACTGCACGACACATTGATAAAAACTCAAACATTTCAAAAAGTAAAAACCACACTACAAAAGAGAAATGATAGAAGACAAGTTTGGTTTACACTAACACCAGAGATATGTGGTACCTACATAGATGAAGATGGAAACATGCAGTTTAAAGGATATTTGCTAGAGGAATCAACACAAGAAACGCGGACACTGCCCTCTACTTCTGGAATTTCAGAAGAGGCTTTGACGAGAATCTTAGAGAATTTTGCTGAAAAAAAGAATTCATCGAAGTCCGACAATATAAAAAAGCTGACAGAAAAAATTGTATTAGAGAAATTCAATAATAAGATGTCAAATGTATCACAATGGATGGCTATTTTTGAATCAGAATGTATTCGTGTTGGTATAGAAGAAGACACTAAGAAAATTGAGGCCTTGAGATTATTCTTAGAAGATTCATGCCTCGATTGGTACAGTTCAAGACTCATAAAATGTACAGTAAACTCGGAATGGTCAACGTGGAAGGAAAACTTCTGTGAAACTTACGCAGACAGGGGATGGTCGCCAGTGAGATACGCAATGCTATTCAAATATAGACAAGGATCATTACTGGAATATGCTTTGAAAAAGGAAAAACTTTTATTAGAAGTTAATAAATCAATGGATAATACCACGTTAATTGATTTAATTGCCACCGGGCTCCCAAATTGTATTGCAGACAAAATCAATAGAACTAGCTTAAAGGAGACTAAGGATTTGTTTAATAATATCAGGGGCTTGGAACATCTAGTGAATAAAAAGAATTCGGGAATAAAAATGAAAGGTTTAGAAAATAAAATTAAAGACCGAGATGGAAGTTACAAACCATGCAGAATTTGTGAGAAAGAAAACAAAGGCAACCGTTATCACTCCGAATCTTTGTGTTGGTATAAAAACAAAAATAATGATAAACAAAAAAGAGATCAGATAAAAACAGTTAATAATTCAGAGTTAGAAACAGAATTAAACGAAATAAATCCAAAAAACTAGTGATCCCGCCATTAATCAAAATTAAATTGTTATTAAATGATTCCTTAGAAATAACAGGGATTTATGACTCTGGATCAAACGTTTCTTTAATAAATTCTAGATTACTATCTTTGAAACCTAATAACAATAATATTGCAATTGAAAATGCAAACTTAAAAACGATTAATGGCGTGAAAAAAACTAAAGGAATAGTAACATTAAAGATAAAGATTTTTGAAATGGAAAAAAAAGCTAATGTTTTTGTGATTGATGAAGAAAACTTTGATTATGACTTTTTAGTTGGTCTGGACTGCATAAAAGAATTTCATCTGATTCAAAATGAGAAGTTAGAAATTACTCAGGGTACAATCAACCTCAAAATAGATAATAATAAAGAAGAAGTAAGCCTAAAAACCAAAAGAATACCATCGGACATTTCAAATAGTAAGATTGAGGAAAATTATATTAAAAATGTGGAGGTCCTGAATAAAACTAAGGATAAATATACAATAAACTTCAATGAACATGTAGAAGAGACTAGTTTCATTATTTCTGTCAATCATCTGGATGTTCAAAAGCAGGCAGAGATAGAGGATTTAATATGCAAATATAAACCTCTTTTTGCTAAGGATAAATATGATATAGGCACTGTGAAAGGCTATGAAGCACATATTGATTTATTAATTGATAAATACTGTAGTAAAAGACCTTATAGGTGCACTATTGAAGACAAAAAAGAAATTGAACAGCAAGTATCTAAGTTATTACAGGAGAACCTAATTGAAGAGTCCTGCAGTCCTTTTGCTGCGCCAGTAACACTGGCCTATAAAAAAGAAGAAGGGAAAAGATCAAGACTATGTATAGATTTTCGTGAATTAAATAAAATTGTGGTTCCTCAAGCGCAGCCGTTTCCACTTATAGAAGACTTGATGGTAAAGACTGCAAAGTGTAAATACTTCTCAACACTAGATATAAATTCAGCCTTCTGGTCCATTCCTTTGAAGATCGAAGACAGGGAAAAAACAGCATTTGTTACCCAGGATGGGCATTACCAATGGACATGCTTACCATTCGGTTTAAAAACATCACCTGCAATTTTTCAAAGAATATTGAGTAGTATTATACGGAAACACAGACTATCAGATTTCACTGTAAACTACATTGATGATATTTTGGTATTTTCTGAGACATTTTCAGACCACATCAAGCACTTATCACTTTTGCTGGAAGCAATATTAGAAGAAGGCTTTAGATTAAAATTCTCAAAATGTAACTTTGCACAAGACTCAGTAAAATATTTGGGCCATATTATCAAGAATAATACAGTCACTCCACTGAAAGATAACTTAATTGCTATAAAGAATTTCCCTGTTCCGAAAACCCAGAAAAATGTTAGACAGTTTCTAGGGAAGATAAACTTTTATGGGAAATATGTGCCAAAAATATCAATAATATTAGATCCATTACATAATTTGTTAAGAAAAGGACAAAAATTTATTTGGTCAGGAAAATGTCAAGAGTCTTTTGAGACAATAAAAAAATTACTTTGTTCGCAACCTATTTTAGCGATCTTTGACCCTAATCTCCCGATACATATATATACAGACGCTAGTATACAAGGTATCGCTGCTGTTTTGAAGCAACCTCAACACAGTAGAAAAACCATGTGCATATTTTTCAAGAAAATTAAATGACACACAAAAAAAGAAAAAAGCCATTTATCTAGAATGTTTAGCAATAAAGGAAGCAGTAAAATACTGGCAATACTGGCTTATAGGAAAAAGATTCAAGGTTTTCACTGATCATAAACCTTTAGAGAAAATGAACATAAAGGCAAGAACAGATGAGGAACTAGGAGACTTAACGTATTACCTATCACAGTTCAACTTTGAGATAGAATACTCTCCAGGAAAATACAATGTGGAAGCAGATAGCTTAAGCAGAAATGCAGTATTAGACCCATGGGAAAATCAAGATGAAATTTTAAAAATTATAAACTTGATTCAACTAGAGGATATACAAAATGATCAAAAAAGGAATCAAGATATAAACCAGAATAAATATAAAGTAACATTAAAAGATAACATATACTATCGTAAGGATGGGAAAAGGGAAAAGATAATACTAACTGAGGAATTTAGTAAAAAAATTATACAGAAAATACATTATATGTACTGTCATATTGGGATACAACAGATGAAAAGGAAAATTAATCCATTCTATACAGCAAAAAATTTAACATATAATATCAAAAAAATTTGTGACAACTGTGAAATCTGTATAAAAAACAAATCTAGAGGGAAATATAATTTTGGACTAATGTCTCACTTAGGTCCGGCTACTTATCCTTTTGAAATAATGTCTATAGATACTATTGGTGGATTTGGTGGCTCACGTTCTACAAAGACATATTTACACCTCCTAGTAGACCACTTTTCGAGATATGCTTATATTTTGACTTCGAAAACCCAAAATGCCAATGATTTTATAAGGTTGGTCCAAAAGGTAACACGTGAAAATAAAATTGGCTTAATTTTATCTGATCAATATCCCGGCATCAATTCAAAGGATTTTAAAAATTTCTTAGACAAAGAGAATATACCTATCATCTTTACTGCAGTGAATTCACCATTTTCTAATGGTCTGAATGAAAGATTAAATCAAACACTGACAAATAAAATAAGATGTAAGATAAATGAAAGGAAAGATAAATTAGCTTGGACAACTATTGCTCATGAATGCACAAAAAAGTATAATGAAACGGAACATACTGTAAGAGGATTTTCACCAAAATATCTATTGGAAGGAAAAAATGTTGATATACTACCAGAAGAATTGAAACAAGATAAAAGCCGTAATGATTTATTGAAGGATAGAAAAACCGCATTGGAAAACACTTTAAAATCGCACAATTATAATAAACAATACTTTGACAAGAACAGGAGAACATGTGAATTAAAAGTAGGAGACTTAGTATATGTTGAAAATGGTAACCGTTTAAACAGGAAAAAACTAGATGAGTTAAAAATTGGCCCGTATGAGGTCTTAGAAAAAATTTCAACCTCAGTCTACAAAATAAATACAGGACATAAGAAGTGTGAATCAAACCTATTCCACATAACAAAATTGGTTCCAGTGTTGAATTGACGACAGCTGGGGGGGGAGATATAAATGACCTTAGGAAGCCCATTTATTTCTCTTCATTTATTTGTCTATGTCAATGTCATCACTTATCTATGTCTATGATCACATAATTTGAATCTGCCGCGCATTGACCCGAGAGAGCTGTCAAGTGTCAACTGTCAGGTTGTTATTTTATTAAATCGTTAGCTGTGCGAGTGAATTTCGAATTATAATATAAAATTAGAATTTAAAGTTTAAACAATACCTAATAACAGTGAAATAATAGCTTCAATTGTTGTTTCTCTTTACAGAGCAACGCAAGATCTTTTATTTCACAAGAGTGTTTATAAACACATTATAACTATTAGGTTTTATCTGGCGCAACTGCAAATCTTTTAAGTCGTGTTTGGCCCTTAAAGTGGTTTATACTGCCTTAATTCGCAGCTTACTAGAATATGGCTCCAGCATTTGGAATCCATCCTATAAAGACCCCATATTAAGAATAGAAAGGGTTCAAAAACGATTCCTTTTTCTGTTAACGGTACATCAGAATAAAAAAGCAGAATTAACATCTTACAGGCAAAGACTGAGCTATTTTAAAATAATGTCACTTGAAAACCGACGCTGGGTATCCGATCAGGTACTTCTGTTCAAAATTTTAAATTATGAAATTGACTGCCCAAACATTTTACGCAAAATAATTTTTTCTGTGCCTCGTAAAAATTCGCGATTTTCTACGTACAAGCCTTATATTATAAGGGGATGCAGAACAAACTTAGGAGAAAACAATGTATTGATTAGAATATGTCGCGAACATAATAATCTTTTTAAAACTGCGAAAAATATGATAATAGATCCTCATTCACTCTCCTTGCAGCAGTACAAAAAAATGCTGCATCAGTATATTGATGCAGCATTATAAACTCGTATGTTTCTTCGTAATTTTTCTTATTTTTCTTGTTTTACGTAATATTTAGTATTTAATATTTAGTACTATTGTAAATTGCAGTGTTTTTATTTTTTTATTTTTTCATATTTGTATTTTTAGCTTTAAGTTAACTGGTAATCCCGCACTTGCAAACTTTTAAAATGCATGCCGGTTTGCCAGTAATTGGGTGTACACTCTAAATTTTTTCTCTGTGAATTGTAATTGTTATTTTATAATATGTGTACTATCTGTTGGCAAACCAATAAAATAAAATAAAATAAAATTCTGATATCACGTACTTTTTATATAATATTTCTGGTTTTAAAATAGTACATTGCTTCAAATTTTACGTACATTGCTCTCACGCACAAAGCATGACCATTTGTACACATACACCCGCCATCCTGATGCACACACTTTTTGCTGTCACTCGCTCATGTTGCGACGTTGTTGCTCGCAAGTCGCACGCGAACGGAAATCGAAGTGGCGCGAGGCGAGCTGCCGCTTGCTGCAGTTGTAGTGCGGGAGGTACCGTCGAGCGGCTTCAAGTGACGTGCTGTGCAATGCAGCGCGGCGCAACTCAAGTGCGTTGGCACCTTTACATGGGAATCGCATTGAGTTGCGACGTCGCAACGCAAGTATTACCAAAGGATGCAAGGAATACAAATTAAAAGCTTTAAAAAATTGAAAAAAAATTATTACTTACAAATTACAAATAAAAATATACACAAGTATTCCATACAAAATTACTGTAATTTTACAATCATATAATTTCATTGTGATCTTAAAATAATGCTTATTACTAATAAACTTCAACTGGGGCCGATTCTCTTGTAGACAAGACAATCTCTAAACTAAACTAAATTAACAGGTCTAAATCTAGTGCTATCATTTGCGCAAGCTACATTATGAAAGGGATAGCAATAGATTTAGACGTGCCATTTTAGTTTAGTTTAGAGAGAGTTTAGAGAACGGAGTTAGCCACAATATGAGTTAAAAATAAATATATATGAAGTATTGTTGAAGATTTTTTTACTTTAGGCAGGGTTTTTACTACAAGTAAACAAATTAAAAGCATTAAAAATTGTAAAAATGTATTACTTACAAACTACGAACAACAATATATTGTGAAAAATAAAAACATTCAGTAGCCGCCAGGAAATATTGTACATCGACTTAGAAAGAGATATACAAGTTTCGTAGAGCGTACGAGTGACAGAGACAACGCTCTACGAAGCCGAAATCTATTTCTAAACGTCGATGCACAATATTTCCTGCTGGGCTACATGTACCGACGCATTCCATACACAATTACAGTAATTTTACAACAATTAATTATTTAAAATGCATTATTTTATTGCTAATTAACTTTAACAATATAGGATAAAAATAACTATGGATAAATAGTACCAATGAGGAATTAGGATAAATATGTCACCAAAATCGACGCAAAATCTGTTCGTTTCTGAGTAATACTGCTATCCATACTAATATTATAAATGCGAAAGTGTGTCAGTCTGTCTGCTAGCCCTTCACGGCCCACCCGTTCAACCGATTTTGGCTTTTTTCATCCCATAAACATAAAGAGTTTCCATGGGATTTTTAAAAACCTAAATCCATGAAGTATCGGGTATCATCTAATATAAAATATATCATCATGAGGCAGTTTGTGAATAATTACTATTGTAAAATATTATAACATTAATAAAACACTTTAAGCAGCTGGTGAGCTTCCGCCTTGTACAGTTCAAGTTTTTTAAATATGTAACGTTAAAAATATTTCATTATTCGTTGAAAGTCATGTTGTGCTACCTCGTAGGTAACTAGAACAAAGTAACATACAACATAAAATGTCTTACTGAACTAATCATAATTGTGACCTTGTCAAATGCTCAATTAGCATCAATGTATACACAGATAGACCAGAATTCCATTGTTTTGAATAAAAATAGACTTGCACGTGACTGCAATCACATCTCCCTTTCAAATCAAATTGATTACAGTATACGGCAGAAAGTAATGTACGTCGGCCTTTAGAATGACGTTTCGGTTTTGTAGAGCGTTGTCTCTGTCACTCATACCCACGGAACAGAAAAAACAGTGGAAGTGCTAAGTAGGCGTGGCACGCGTGCCACAATTAAGCGTAGTTACGTAAAACTGATCCCAGTCGCGTTCTAACATCGCGTGGAGTTGGTAGTCTCGCGACAAATTCATATTGCCCTAGCAATGTTACTGTTCCGTTTTGGAGTGTAAAAATGATAGTAGGAGAAAAAATCTTAAAAATGGAGGTGTTTCGTATCATCGGTAAGTACGATTTTCATTGTTTTCTATAAAATCTTAATTTATTTCAATTTACTAATATTTAATAGAACGGTTAGTCAAAATCAACCTTAACCAATTAAGATAAAGTTTATTTTGGATTGATTCTATTCCGAAAGTACTTCGCTCCGTGTTCGCTACTCAAGTAGTGATGTGGCCAAGTCGAATATTGAATTTATCGATTGATATCGATACAAGGATATAAATAAATAGTAACGCAATAATTATAATTTATTAATGAGTGAGACGTTGCATTGATCACTAAATAGACATCAGTAGTTCCTCTAACCTTCATTTAAAATATTTTTAGGTTTCCCAAAGATGCAAGCATCAAAGAGAAATGGATAGATGAAACGGGTAGAGTTAATTGGATGCCAACCAAATCAAGCATGATATTATGCTCTGAACATTTTATTAGAAGTCGATTTTATAATATCAAATAAAGGATATAGATATACGAAACCTACTGCGCTTCCATCAATGAAAATCGTTAAGTTTTTTAATCAAGTAAGTAACCTTGTTTTATTTTATTACTTTCAGTAAGTATTGAAAATACTTGATATTATAATACAAAACAACACCACCTCTTAGTTATATTTTTGTATGAAGATTGACTGACTAAATATCAAATTTAATTCATAAACACACTAATTAATTTTTCTCCTATTCATTTTTATATAGGTACTAGATAATGCCCGCGACTTCGTCCGCGTGGATTTAGGTTTTTAAAAATCCTGTGGGAACTTTTCAACTTTCCGGGATAAAAAGTAGCCTATGTCCTTTCCCGGGATGCAAGCTATCGCTGTACCAAATTTCATCAAAAACGGTTGAACGGTTGAGCCGTGAAAAGCTAGCAGACAGACAGACAGACAGACACACTTTCGCATTTATAATATTAGTACGGATTTATTCTCAAAATTTAATTTTGGTTTCAGCCACAAAATGATAAATGTGGTCACTCCAGGTTTTTCAAAAAGACAAAGTGATTCGGAGATTCCTGCGTCTAATCACGTTACCGATTTGATGAAGGCAATAGTCGAAAAATATATACATAAATGTTCGCATACACCGTTTATTAAAATTAAAAATAAGACTTTCGAAACGCCAGTTTCTTAACAAATATGTTTTATTTCAAGGGCAATAAATAAAATTTAACTATTTTCATACGTTGCAGTATTTATTGTGCATACTTGTAAAAGGCATGCATACATACCAGCACTTTTATTCAATTTTATAATTACCTTTTTAATTTTATTTTTGCGAATGAACAAAATAACAAGTATCTATCGATATCGATAGGTAATTCATTGAGCTACGTGGTGCGGCCTTAGCTGAGGAGAAAAAAAAATCGACCGATCACGCAAATGTCAACCATATGTTTAACGTAATTAAGTTTATAATTGCTACCACTTAGAATACCGCCATCTATGGTCAAGTAGCGGAATTAATTGGACAATTAAATCTAGTGTGACGTGAGTGTGACTATAGCTCGTAAATACGTTCTTCCGCTAAAGCAAAATAAATCTTATTTCTAGAACGTCAGGGTTTGTTTCCAAATCTGTGACGTAGGCTAGTTTTGACTAAACTTAAACGACAAATCAAATGATTTGTTTCTTTGTAGTGCAATATATGACTATCGGTATATTTGTTTGAGTTTGGCGACAGCGGTTCCTATAGTAATTTTGGTGAATTGCACTTCCACTGTTCTTTCTGTTCCGTGCTCATACCTATGTGACGTTTGTCGGTCTCAAGTCTCAACGATAGAGACAATGCTCTACAAAACCCCTACCTCTTTCTGAAGGGCGATGTACATTACTTTTTGCCGCGTACTGTACTTATGAGCGCGGTTTTTCTACTATGAGGGAAAATCTATACACGTCGATGCAGGTAAAGGCGCGTTCCCACTGAGTCGTAACGATAAAAAATTGTGCAGTTTAAAGCGTCGTGGCTTGTATATTTAAATGGAGGTGTTCACATATAGCACGGCACGACTAACAGAAGTCGTTCATACAAAACAACAACGATAAGTTACGGTGACGACATAGTGGGAGCACGCAAGTACAATACCCGGCAGGAAATATTGTGCATCGACCTTTAGAAATAGATTTCGGCTCGGTAGAGCGTTGTCTCTATCTCTCATACCTATGTGACGTTTTGTGGGTCTCAACGACAGAGACGAAGCACTACGAAACCGCTATTTCTTTCTAAAGGTCGCTGCACAATATTTCCTGGCGGGTACCGTAAGAGGTTGGCGTGTTCAAAGTTAGCTCTGCGAGGCTCTCTGCTGTCTCCACGCGGAATGGAAGCCGGCGGCCGAGTCGGAGTCTGAATCGGCAGGATTCACACCGATTTGTGCTCGAGGCTGGAAAATAACAAACATATTTACATTAAAAAAAAAAAATTACATACATGCATATTTTTGAAGAACAACAAAGAACATTAAATATATAAAATGAAAAGGTGTCTGACTGACTGATCTATCAACGCACAGCTCAACCCACTAGACGGATCGAGCTGAAATTTGGCATGCAGATAGCTATTATGACGTAGGCATCCGCTAAGAAAGGAAAAAGGAAAAGGGGTTTGAAATTTAGCAAATATACTAGATCTCTATAAGAACCAAACTTTTAACCGAAACATGAGAAAAAAAATCTTGCCCTGACTTGGTAGAATTGCTGGTCACTAACATTTTACCTTTCAATTTGACCGTAAGATAGATAAGTCAACGACAAGTTCGGCGCAGGAACGCAACACGAGAAGTGCACAGCGAGGTCTCACCTGGTCAGGGGTCGAGGGGGTGCTGCGGCTGTGCGAGGGGTTCGCCCGCCGCGCGTTGGGCCCGCGCCGGCGCGTCTTGCTGCTCGGAGGGGGCATCAACTTTTCCCCTTTCTGGAAAACAAAATGAAAAATCAAATTTTTAGTCTGTCTAACTGAATGTCTTTTACAGCAAAGAATTCTCACGAGATTTCAAAAAATCTAATCCACGCAGACCAATTCGCGGGCATCAGCTAGAATAGGAATGTATATTGAGGCCCCAGTGTAACATAACTTTAGCAGTCGTTTTCATAACCTCACCTGCTGCGCGATTGCGGTAGAATGACAGCAACAATGTCACGATCGCAATCACCTCTGATTGGTTGATGCTCGCTTACTATTGGCTACAATGTATTGTTGCAACAAAAATACCATAAATTCAGCCAATGTCAACAATTGGGATTGTAATGATGATTGATGCAGGTTTTACGAAATCGACCTAGTGGTTTGGTTTTGTATTACTCGAAATGACTTGACTCGACCACAGAGAGGCAATGCGTAGGAACAACGGCTTTAGCCCCATGTTGTAATCTAATGGGAACTCCGTCGAAGGGAGTTCCATTCCACAGTTTGCATGTGCCTGGAAAAAAGGATCTGGCACAATGGGCGGTCGAAGTGCACCAGACATCCAGGTGGTTAGGGTGAAATTATTTGCGGTGGCGAGCGGTGCGGTTGTGGAAAAAGGAGGGTGGGATGAGATCTAGGGCCAGGTCTGCCTTGTATAGGACTAAAAAAATGAAAAAGAAAAATTACCTGAATATTGTCAGCAGAGCCCCAGGACTTGAGCTGGTCGCTGTCGTCGGACCTGCGCTCCAGTTCCCTGTCGCGCACCGACTTGGGCACGTAGGCGGAAGCCCTGGTCGCGCCCACGCCGAGGAAGTTGCTAAACGCTTCCGTCGTCTTCTTCACGCGGACGTTTAGGGAACCGATGCGCAGGAAACCCTCTTTTTCTGAAATATACTCTTGTATAACTATGTATGTCCGTTTCTATGTTAAATAGGTAGTAGGCTAATAGTCCAGCAGCCGCCAAGGGACTTTTTTCTGATTAATAACAACCTGATTCTTCGTCCGTAGGTTCGTTCGGTCGAGGCACCCAACTTTTGTTCTGTGAAAATTCTCTATACAGGTAGCTATTGTACTGCGCAGGCGCTTAGCTTGTCGATTTGGTGGCTAGTTCAAATTGTCTGAATAACAGTAAGTGTTTTTTGAACATTGAGATTATTGGATTATAAACTCGGAAAAACAATTGTCCTACAAAATAAATGGTATGACTGGAGAGTCCTCCACTCCGAATATGTCGAAATAACGAGGTCATAAAATGCTGATTTTTTGTATGCAGCTTAGTTAATATTTGTACAATGAAATGGCCACATTGTCCTACTTTAGTGGCACATTTTTCCTAGTCCTACGCTTAGAAGTTGTCCATTTTACGGTAACAATTTTTTCATTAATAACTGTAGGACAAAGAGAACACGTGTTAAGTTAGTGCATTCTTTGCCTAAATCAAATTGGCCATTTGTACAAGCATAGCCTGCTCGGATATTCGTTCCACAAGGCGTATGTATAGTAGGCCACAGGTCCTGCACTACCGCGCTATCCCGCACTGGGTTAGCGCGGGGACTGTGGGGGTATGTCGACCTGTTGCGTACTATACAAGTGTAGCTCAGCACAGTTCAAAAATTCATACACTGAGGGTCAATATTATATTTTGTGTAGTGTATGCTGCAGAGGAAAAGTAGACCCTACTGGCTAACAAACGGACCCATGCAGCTAAAATGTGCCGCGTGCCCGTGCACAGCGTGTACAACAGTGGGACAGCGCCTTAATAATATGAACGCGCTCGTGTCGAAATTTTAATTTAATAATTTATTTATTCTTCAAAACATAGGAACATAAACGCTAGGGAAACGGTAACAGCTGTGTTTAAAAACTGTGTTACAGCTATTAACGCCCACCACCGGATTTAGATAATTTATCTAGTTATATTATCTTAGCCATTTAAATTTACAATATTATTTAATTCTTTTTCTTTATCTTTGTATATTATGATTATACTATCTTTTACCCTTTGCTACATCCGCCTAAATTTAGATTTAATTTCTATTCACAAAATTATTTCTTTACGCAGCAGGCACATGATACCTACTGTTTCTTTTTATATTCCTGACCCCCATGACACGGGTTAACCTAGTTTGGGAGTCGAGGGTAATTTTAAGCAAAGTTGTAATTGGAACAAATAAAGATTTATTATTTATTTATTTTTAAAATAATGAATGATTTCACAAACTTCATTTGTTTGTTATTGTTTTCGAAACAGAACACAGGCACAGTTCAATCCGACTAGAATTCCTACAATACGTGTAGAGTAAAACATATATCGTAATTAATTAGTATTACCGAGGTAGGTATTGCCCCAATATGACATTTAATGAGTTTTACCGAGTTTTACCTTTATATCCACGATTTAATGCATAAATTTTAAGTTTTCACACGCCATTTTAACTATATGTTTCAACTGTCATGTGTAAAGTACGATTTTAGTCCTTATTATACAGGTGAATCGTACTTTTGACATGACAGTTGACACAGAGCTAACTAAAATGGTGCGTGAGTTCTCATTTTGTACGGAATATAATTATTTCCTGTTGATTTTAGGAATTAGGTATACACATTTTCTAGGAATCCTCTATTATGAAGGATAACCTACATTACAACTCTTGTTATACCTACTTACGCTACTCTGCGCTGCCCTGTGCCCCTACTAGCCTAAGAGACAGCGAGTGCCAGACCTTCCTCATTTTATAAAAGCTGAGTTTCTCTGCGTATTGTCCCCAACACTAGGAAGACCGATTGTTTGGATCATGGTGGTTTTGGGAGATACCAGGTAATAAAGGTATACACCTTACCACCAAAATCTTAAGTCAAAGTATAAAGTATATTTATTAGATATATTCAAAAAATCTTAGAAAACAATTGTATTCATTAGTCGGAATGTTGCTATAAAATCCTTAATTCTCTAATAATTGTTCAAAAGATGAGTCACATGTTATATTTTAAGAAATGAACTAAGTAAGTAGTCACCAATCAATTGTAAATGAACTAAGTAAGTAGTCACCAATCAATTGTAAATGAACTAAGTAGTCACCAATCAATTGTAAATGAACTAAGTAAATAGTCACCAATCAATTGTAAATGAACTAAGTAAGTAGTCACCAATCAATTGTAAATGAACTAAGTAAGTAGTCACCAATCAATTGTAAATGAACTAAGTAAGTAGTCACCAATCAATTGTAAATGAACTAAGTAAGTAGTCACCAATCAATTGTAAAGATCGTACGAGTTTCAGAATAAGACGAAATATGATTATACAGTTACTGGAAAAATCTCTAACTAAAACAATTCTGTTGGCAATAATACCAATAAATGTAAAAATAAATGTATACTACTTACTGTTTTATATTTTTCTTACTTTAAAAATAAATCATGGCTTTTATTTCGTTGCACAGAGTAAAAGGCAGTACCTACTCTAATAAGCCTACAATGAATAACAGTAGGAAAACAACAAAATTTAGAAATTAGGCCATACTTTTGAGTATTATTACAATTAGTAACTGTCAAACATAGATCCCATGTGAAATTACCCTACACAAAAAGTAAATCGAAATACAAATAAACTGCACATTGATTTTTCATTTATTTAAACTGGTCTGTTAGGACCAGTATACACTTCACCATTACGATAATTCAGTGCATTGCAATCGCTGCGCTGTTTCTTTTCACGCTCATCATCAGCACGAGAACGCAAAAATAAAACTGTAGCAATAATTGCAACAACAGATATGACCACAACTGCAACCATAACCCATGCAACCAATCGCACTTGTGCACCTTCTTCTTCACCAACAAATGAGGTTTCAACAACAGTTCTCCCATATATAATACCACTCAATTCACCCCAGCCTCTTTTCATCTTAGCTCTAACTCTTATACCATATTCTGTATCTCTTTTTAACCCACTTATAGTAACATGCGGCTCTTTTGTTATTTGAACTGTGGCGTTCACACTTTTCTCTAAATTATCTTTTGGAAAACATTTAACTTCATAACTTTCTATGATATCATCAGGGTCAGTTAGAGCAGGGTCCCAAGCAAGTGTCAATTTATCACTTTCAGCACTAACAACTCTCAAGTTAGTAATAACACTCACAACAGATGCTTTAGTTACAGTTGTTATCTCGACCTTCTTTGGAGGTTCACCCGTTAGATCTGTTACACCATTGAGGGCATAAACCTGAAACTTGTACTCTGTTACAGGAGCTAATCGCATTATAGTTACTCTGGTTGCATTCAGGTCGAATGCAGCTGGTCTATATTCCACACTGGGCCCACAACTAGAGCAATGCACTTTGTAGGTGATATCACTCCTGCTACCAGTCTTATGAGGTGGTTGCCAGGCAAGTGATATTGAAAATTGGTCAGCAAAGGTAACCGTTAAATTATCTGGTGCTGAAGGTGGTTGTGTACAAGGTACATTCTTAGGGTCTTTTGTTGCTCTGAAAAATCCAGGTACACATTTACATTCATCTGAAGCATATGCTGTGGATTCAGAATAATCAGGACATGGAATACAAGGTTCATCCCCCGTGTGCGATTTAAATTTTCCCGGTGTACATTCGTTACAAATTTGGATACTGTGATCAGGTTCATATCCAGCACGACATTTACATGAACCACTTGGTAGTGTCCATTTTCCGTCATCTTTGCACAGATAAACTGGTGGTGCTTCTCCCTGAGCAGTTTCTGAATGTTCTACGCATGTGCCATTTGCCTGTTCAATAACGGCTACCTCACGGCCTGTCGGTGTGGCAGGGAACTTTGCAAAATTTATAGTCACTTCTGGGCAAGTGATATAATACACTTTCACAGCCAGAATAGAAATACATGCACCCTGATCTCTAAATGCAATAAATACTCCACGTTTAGTTACTGCTACACTCTTCACTTCTGTGTTTATATCTTCTTCTTCTTCTGACTTGGTATTGAATCTCCCTTCACGAGCAGCAAGACGGCCAACTACTTTATAACTGTCAGGTTCCCATGGGGGTTGTTCTCTAGTCGCTACATCAAACTCATAATACAATAGACTGAATGTTTCTTTACAACTTAGTGCATTACCAGGAAAAAGTGAACAATCACGGATAGTGAATTTAATTTCAATATAAATACGGTTTGCATTTCTTCGCTCTATGTATGGTGTCCATAACCAATTATTGACATTATGGTGCGCAACATCGCAAACAACGTATGATCGCCAGTTTATATTTTTCTCAAAATTAGTATATGGTTCTTCAAGCCAGCCAGGTGTACTTGCTTGTGGACCATACGGATACCGTGTCCATCCTAGAGTTTGTCAGTCGTGGTGTCCAGAAGCAGTACTCGTTCGCCTCGGACACTGAAAGCGGCGATGAGGGCGGCCGCCACCGCTGCGCGAACCCACATCATCTCGACGCGATAACAATAACTAATCACAGTGGTAAATACTATATTTATCAAAATAAATGTAATAAAACAACGTTCCTACTACATAATGACACAAAACGAGTCCTTGCTATTATGGGCTAACAGTTCACTTTGTCCAAGATAAAGGATTGTCCCGTCATTTCTGTATGGCAATGTACTTTAAGTGTTCACAGTGCGATAAATTATGGTCGGATATTCAGAAGTGAAATATCACATCAACGTTATTGATATTGTAACATTTTCACATAAACACATGCTCCACAATGTAGACAATTCACATTTTTATTTACATTGATCCCGTATTACCGAATCAATTTCTCGCACACAGATCTTGCAAACTTGATATGGACGCGCACAGCACTCAAACAGTAATTGTGTTATGTGATGGATATAATTACTACGTTTGCAGCACTTTTTTGTGTTGCTAACAAGAATAACAAATATTTAGATATCTCTGGTTCACTCTGAATCTCTGAACTCAATGGATGTGGGTAACTTTAGAAACATATCAAACATTTGTGTGATTTACAAAATGGCATCGATGCAAAATGGTATTGATTTAGTACTGGCTGCTGGGCCTATATAGGTTTTCTTATATTTATGAAATAATTGATAACTGCACTTTTTTCTGATAAAATTAGTTAACTATATAGTTTTAGTATAGGTAATTTTATATCCCACAAAAACATTTCATGTAAAGTTTACCAAGACACGCAAGTTCATAATGCTTTCAATATTAAAAAGTTATGAGATTTGTAGTAGAGCCAAGCCCCTAGCCGAGCTTCGATTTGTGCTGCCCGTGGGGCTTGTCCCAAGTCCAACTGTAGAGCATATACACACGGGACATCTTGCTGTACGCCGCCGCCGTACGCCAAGGCCATGCACGATGCACGATGCACAAAGACCGTGAATAGACTACTAGCTAGACGTACGTCGATAATTATTATTAACTAGATGATGTCCGCGACTTCGTCCGCGTGGATTTAGGTTTTTTAAAAATTCCATGGGAACTCTTTAATTTTCCGGGATTAAAAGTAGCCTATGTCCTTCTTCGGGATGTAAGTTACCTCTGTACCAAATTTCATCAAAATCGGTTGAATTGTTGGGCCGTGAAAAGCTAGCAGACAGACAGACTTTCGCATTTATAATATTATAATATAATAATAATATATAATATCATGATTAATTATTAAATTATTAATTATTATTATTATCGTACATTATTTGCTCTCACGCCCGTGCACAAAATAGGTACATATAAAAGCCAAAAGAAATATAATATACTTACTTACATAAAAATAAATAAACCTACATAAACAGTATACGGCCGGGGGTCAGGGCGACAGGTTGAGAAATCGGCGGTGAAAAAAGTGGTTTTGCTGGACTCGGCTAGGATAGTTTCTACCCGAGTCCAGCAAGATCGCTTTTTGCATCCTGGCTGCGAGCGAACTGTCACGGAACCCCAGTCGCCTTAGATGGTGAGCGAGGGCCGAAGTGGCGGGCATAAGCTAGTATTTCACAAACAGCAAAGGCTGGACATCACAACTCTACACGACATGTACCGACAAAATGTTTACCGTGCGCAGTAACTTGCAGACGAGCTAAATGCGGTGAGTTCCGACTGCCCGGCAATGTGGAGCAACGGCGTAAGTTTTTGGTTACTGGCGCTGGAAAAAATTCTTACATTTTTACAAATTAAACTTGCAAGGGCATGAAAGGTATCCGTTCGAGATACGGAATCCTCTGTGCGCGAGTCCGACTCGCACTCGACTGGTTTTTTATTAATACATATAAGTAGTATAGTTTTTGCATTCAACGGAGACGAGTGGCGCATGCTTGTGTTTAAGTCGTATCGGTATAAGTAAGGTACACTAAATGTGTGCGTTAGCGAGCGCTTGCTCGCGACTGATTGGTCCGACGTGCACGCACCCTTAGGCAATGCCCATGTGAACGACGTAACCACAAGGAAAGTTCACACGTCTCAGAAGTCACAGAACTGTACCTACTATCGCACCGCAAGGCGTCAAGGTCTGCACCCGTACGTAGTCGAAATTCTATAGACACGCACGAAACGATTTGCCTCTTCTTTTTTATTTCGAATCACTAGGATAATGGAACGTCATTCTAACATCAGTTTTCCCCTCTAATTTTAATATGGGTACTTTCAAGCCAAGAGGGAATAGGCATCTTTTAGACAAGAGCGTTCCATTCAGCCTGTATCATCACTTGCCAGCAGGCCTGACTGCAGCCAAGCGCTAGTCTAAAAATAATACTCACTGCGGTACGAGCCCGGGGAAAGAGACGTATCCATATGCACCAAATACTGCCGTGGTTTCTTCCCGGACCAGTCCCTTACGTTTGGATCCGCGTCTGAAAACCGACAAATTATGAAAATGTAGACTAATGTAGCCCAGCCCTTTGAGTTCCACGACTGGACTCATTGATGTATGTTTACTTTTGCAACGCCTGTTACAAATTGCTATTGCAATTTCTGCGGATACAGTAAAGTCGCATCGGCAAAATTCGTTTGCGCAGAAAAGCACAACTGAACGCCGACTGAAACCGACTGTACACCAATGAAATGCAGAGTTTATTGCTTGACGTTACGATTTCAAACACAAGAACAACAGGGACTCGTGCTGTCTCGCTCATAATTTACCCGTATAAAACATGGCGCGTAGGCAACAACCAATAGCGGACGGACGCGCGCTATGATTGACTGAGATATTTTCGCGCCATTTAAAACTAAGAATTCTGCGCAAGTACATGATAAAAGTGGCAGTACTGCATCATTGACGACAATTTCTTTCTTCAGTTTTCTTATTCTATAGAGTTATGGCTGTCTTAAACATTAGAAGTTTCAGGAGATGATGGAAAACATCATCTGAGCCAAGCTTTTAATTTGGTAATATCTTGATGATGCCTTCATCTTGATCGAATGTGGATGATACTGTGGTGTACATGGGAGTATAAAATTCTCACGACTATGGTCATGAGGTGTCAATTCCAGCACCTTGGGACTCCAACGTCTATCGGTTTTTTTGATACTTCAGCTTCGCAACCCGTTGAGCTATGTCGGTGACTGTAATTCTCGTACGGATCTCCTCATTTCTGATTTAATTACGTACAGTAACTTCAAGCATAGCTCTCTCCATCGCCCGCTGAGTGAATCTGAGCTTTGTTATGAGGCCGCTTATTATCACTTACCGTATACTTCAACTAGTAGTCTGTAAACGTTCTCGTGTCGGAACTGCATTGCGATATGCAACGGCGTATAGCCCTGTAAAAGGAACACGTACCTACATTGTTATATTTGATGGCAAATTGGCGCTTGACTGATCATCTTTCTGTTACAACTTAACTTGTTCTTTCTTTCGTGTTACAACTTAATAATTATTATCAAAGAATGAATAAATGCACAGAAGGCGCAACCTTGGAAGACCTTCCACTACAGACGAGTCACAGGGAGACCGTGGCGTAAAAGTCCCTAAAAGTAACCTATGTCCAGCAGTGGCCGTTTATTGGTTGATGATGATGGTGATGATGATGATGACTGAACCTTGGCCAAAAATGGGCCTATCATCTATATGAAAGGCGTTCCCTTATTCGCAACGCGCATGTAGATGTCAAAGTTTTTATTTGATATGATCCGGATATTAAAAGTCGGATGTTCCGAGTGAATAATATATCAATAAGCGACAGCTGTCCGTCTGTTTCGCGAGGGAAGTATTTGACGCGCATTTCTAACAGAAATATATAGGCAGATGATGGTAAAAGATAGTGTTTGGGCACAGCGCCTCATCGCGGCTGTGCACTAACTCCATACAGACAATTCATTGCGTGTAATTTTATAGTAGGCGTTTTGTAGAAGTCTTTTATTTGCCCCAATGTAATGTAACCTTATAACCGATAATCTAAATAATTACAAATAGATACGTGATACCTACGCGAACAAAGTCGCAGGCATCATTTGGTAATTTTTTCATACAATCTGATTTTTTTTCGTTTATTATTAATTATTATTTATTTACTAGTTGATGCCCGCCACTTCGTCCGCAGGCATTTAGGTTTTTTGAATCCCGTGGAATTCTGATTTTCGGATTAAACGGATGGGCCGTGAAAAGCCAGCAGACATACAGACAGACACATTTTAGCATTTTTAAGTATGGATGGAGCAAGAAAGCGAAAAGAATAAAGAACCTCCTTCACTTTGAAGTCGGTTAAGAGGCAAGACATGTCCCGTACTTTATTAAGTTGATGGCAACTAAACAGGGACATGAACACATAAGTACGAGCTCGCACTGAATCCACAAGTAGTCAGCAATAAAATACTTGTATAATGGCGTATAGTCCGTACGAAATGACTCCTCACGCATGGTCAACTGGCATGTCAAAAGTACGGTTCACCTTTAAAATAAAGACTAAAATCGTACTTTTACATGAAATTTGACACAATAAGTTAAGTTGGCGCGTGAGGTAATTAATTTTAGGCGTAATACTTAAATGTAAATTTAGAGTATTTGCACCTCTTTCTTTTTAACATTACTAAAAAAGGACGGAACACGCATTTTAAATTTAAAGAAACTAACTTTTAGTGCAGGCTACAAATTTAAACAATAGGCTCGCGACTGACAGCTAAAGTCACTTGACAGTTCTAAATTAAATTTAATACTGTCAAACTGTGTCTGTCCTTTTCATATTACATTGGTAGGAAGGGGACGCGAACACTTTGAAATTTAGTACTGATCAAAATCAGTATAACGCGTAAAATTTAACAAAAAAATTAAAAAGTTAAAATGGCGCGTGAGGAACGCGCCATTTTAACTTTTTGTGTCAAATTTCATGTAAAAAGTACGATTTTAGTTCTTATTTTAAAGGTGAACCATAGAGTTAAAATGTCGCGTGAGGAGTCATTTTTTATGGACCATACTATTGTTGAGTAGGTACATACCCCGTTCTGCGAGTAGTCGTCGACGCCACATGAAAAAGAACGTAAAATAAAACAGGGGTTTATTAATGTTGCTGCAGAACAGAACGACGTAAGTTCCGAGTTACGCCCTAAACACCTAATCGCGATTGTGACCCCGTTCATTTCATCGTCTGCGGAAAAGGTAGCACTAGATTTAGAACTGTCAATTTAGTTTAGTTGAGAGTTCTCCATAATATAGAATAGAATAGAATATATTTTTATTCAAGTAAACTTATACAAGTGCTTTTGAGTCGTCAAATAGTTTAATTTATCACTAGAATAGAATAGAATAGAATGTTTTTTTATTCATGTAAACTTTTTACAAGTGTTTATGAATAGTCAGGTAGTTTTAATTTACCACTGGTTCGGAACGCCGTTCCCACCGAGAAGAACCAGCAAGAAACTCGGCGGTTGCTCTTTTTAATTTTTCAATTTACAATGTTATTATACCGTACTATATAAGCCATTGCAGCCCCGTGCATTGCTGGTGCGAGCCAAATCCAGGCTTTTTTATCATTTACACAGTCTTAGAGCATATTTTAATAGACTTTTTAAATTTGTAATATTAAGTAATGTTCTCAAAGGAGTGCAAAGTCTGCCAATGTAACAGACTGAGCCAGCATAGCAGACTATGGCGCAAACCCTTCTCATTTCAAGAGGAGACCCGTGCTCGGTAGTGGATGGAGTGATGAGGACAAAAATAAAATACTGACCGATCGTTCGTTGACGATGTGTCGATGGATACCGGCTAGAAGCTTGACCAGATTCTCATCGCCTCGCTTGCACGCCCAGTGCATCGCAGTCTGAAAACACAATGAGCAACACTTTACTGATCTGTGCATCGATATAAATGACAACATATTATTATGTCCAAGCGAACAAAAATTTTCACGGTCTTAAAACCAAATAAATCAGCGCCACCTCTTAGATACAAATGAACGACCCGTTTGAAATCTACACGTCACTGAGGTTGCATTGGTGCTAAAGCACCACTGAGTCGGTGCCATTTTATTTGTTCAATAACCCTGTCCAGACATTAATGTCTTACTTCCATTGCAATGCGTAGGTTTTTTTATTGAGATACAAGTTAGCCCTTGACTGCAATCTCAGTTCTCATCTGATGGTATGCAAGTAATGAATGCAGTCTAATCTGTGAGGGGTATGGCAGTCTTTATTGAGATACAAGTTAGCCCTTGACTGCAATCTCAGTTCTCATCTGATGGTATGCAAGTAATGAATGCAGTCTAATCTGTGAGGGGTATGGCAGTCTTTATTGAGATACAAGTTAGCCCTTGACTGCAATCTCAGTTCTCATCTGATGGTATGCAAGTAATGAATGCAGTCTAATCTGTGAGGGGTATGGCAGTCTTTATTGAGATACAAGTTAGCCCTTGACTGCAATCTCAGTTCTCATCTGATGGTATGCAAGTAATGAATGCAGTCTAATCTGTGAGGGGTATGGCAGTCTTTATTGAGATACAAGTTAGCCCTTGACTGCAATCTCAGTTCTCATCTGATGGTATGCAAGTAATGAATGCAGTCTAATCTGTGAGGGGTATGGCAGTCTTTATTGAGATACAAGTTAGCCCTTGACTGCAATCTCAGTTCTCATCTGATGGTATGCAAGTAATGAATGCAGTCTAATCTGTGAGGGGTATGGCAGTCTTTATTGAGATACAAGTTAGCCCTTGACTGCAATCTCAGTTCTCATCTGATGGTATGCAAGTAATGAATGCAGTCTAATCTGTGAGGGGTATGGCAGTCTTTATTGAGATACAAGTTAGCCCTTGACTGCAATCTCAGTTCTCATCTGATGGTATGCAAGTAATGAATGCAGTCTAATCTGTGAGGGGTATGGCAGTCTTTATTGAGATACAAGTTAGCCCTTGACTGCAATCTCAGTTCTCATCTGATGGTATGCAAGTAATGAATGCAGTCTAATCTGTGAGGGGTATGGCAGTCTTTATTGAGATACAAGTTAGCCCTTGACTGCAATCTCAGTTCTCATCTGATGGTATGCAAGTAATGAATGCAGTCTAATCTGTGAGGGGTATGGCAGTCTTTATTGAGATACAAGTTAGCCCTTGACTGCAATCTCAGTTCTCATCTGATGGTATGCAAGTAATGAATGCAGTCTAATCTGTGAGGGGTATGGCAGTCTTTATTGAGATACAAGTTAGCCCTTGACTGCAATCTCAGTTCTCATCTGATGGTATGCAAGTAATGAATGCAGTCTAATCTGTGAGGGGTATGGCAGTCTTTATTGAGATACAAGTTAGCCCTTGACTGCAATCTCAGTTCTCATCTGATGGTATGCAAGTAATGAATGCAGTCTAATCTGTGAGGGGTATGGCAGTCTTTATTGAGATACAAGTTAGCCCTTGACTGCAATCTCAGTTCTCATCTGATGGTATGCAAGTAATGAATGCAGTCTAATCTGTGAGGGGTATGGCAGTCTTTATTGAGATACAAGTTAGCCCTTGACTGCAATCTCAGTTCTCATCTGATGGTATGCAAGTAATGAATGCAGTCTAATCTGTGAGGGGTATGGCAGTCTTTATTGAGATACAAGTTAGCCCTTGACTGCAATCTCAGTTCTCATCTGATGGTATGCAAGTAATGAATGCAGTCTAATCTGTGAGGGGTATGGCAGTCTTTATTGAGATACAAGTTAGCCCTTGACTGCAATCTCAGTTCTCATCTGATGGTATGCAAGTAATGAATGCAGTCTAATCTGTGAGGGGTATGGCAGTCTTTATTGAGATACAAGTTAGCCCTTGACTGCAATCTCAGTTCTCATCTGATGGTATGCAAGTAATGAATGCAGTCTAATCTGTGAGGGGTATGGCAGTCTTTATTGAGATACAAGTTAGCCCTTGACTGCAATCTCAGTTCTCATCTGATGGTATGCAAGTAATGAATGCAGTCTAATCTGTGAGGGGTATGGCAGTCTTTATTGAGATACAAGTTAGCCCTTGACTGCAATCTCAGTTCTCATCTGATGGTATGCAAGTAATGAATGCAGTCTAATCTGTGAGTGTGAGCAGTCTTTATTAAACACCTTTTGGTATTATATTTTTTTTTTTTATCCTTTTGGTTTCTACATGGCATCGTACCGGAACGCTAAATCGCTTAGAAATTATAAAATTCCAAATTTTCCCTCCCCGGAATCGAACTCGGGACCTCCCGCTGATAAGACCACAGTGCTCAACACTGCGCCAGGTAGGTTCTCAAAATCAAAGTACCTGCTTATAATCTAGCGGGAGGACCCGGCGAGTTACCTCCATGCCAGAATTAGCGATGCAATACGATTCCGCATAATACACTTCTCACAGTAATAGTTTTAGACGCTCTCTGACTTTTCAGGACTCTAGTTTGGAATCATCATCATCATCAACCGATAGACGTCCACTGCTGGACATAGGTCTCTTGTAGGAACTTTCACACGCCACGGTCTTGCGCCGCCTGAATCCAGCGGCTCCCTGCGACTCGTTTGATGTCGTCCGTCCAACTAGTGGGGTAGTCTTCCAACGCTGCGTCTTCCGGTGCGAGGTCGCCATTCCAGCACCTTGGGACCCCAACGTCTATCGGTTATACGAACTATGTGCCCTGCCCATTGCTACTTCAGCTTCGCAACTCGTTGAGCTATGTCGGTTACTCTAGTTCTCCTACGGATCTCCTCAGTTTTGATTTGATCTCGAAGAGAAACTCCAAGCATATCTCTCTCCATCTTTAGTTCGGCATGAAAAATACTAACTCCAGAGTTTTTTTTAACTCAAAAACGTATAGACCGTATTCTAGTATAAGTAGGCAAGCTCATGTCTACTGCAAAATGAACAAAAAAGCTCACGAGTGGTCATTAAAAATTCGCACGGAAGCATTAAAATGTTTCTACCACGAAAACATCCAAATAACACCGAATTATAATGATAAGTATCCGAAGCCTAAGCTCCGAATACGATATCATCACGAAACAGTTTTAGTAGGTCGACCATTGATATACAAACACCAAAGATACACACGCACGGTCTTACAATGTAAAGGATCATTTATAAAACTTAATGATAAGAAAGTTTGGGAGTTATAGTTCTAGTAAGTTTAAGTGATATTTTGTGAGAAGGTGATACTAAAAAGAATTAGTTTCTTTGGCTGAGTTTGTTGTGGGCTTCTTTTCAGGCCAGGGAGCGTTAAGAACCCTCGCAGCTTTAGTTTTAAGTGTATGTAATCATCACATCATTATCTTACAGTATCTTACAGGGTACAAGCTTTAAAAGAGTGTTTTTAACCTGAAAGATTTTCCATGCATAAACTGTCAAACGTCAATTTATTCATCAGTTAAACTTTCCTGTGGTACTACTTGAGGTGAGCCATTTGTTGGCTAACATAACACTTTTTGTAAGCGAATATACCAATTAAGTATATAGCATTCAATTAATTAGTTTTCTGATATAAATGTACCTATCTATGATGAAACGTGTAAGATAATATTCCTTTATAAACTTTAAGAGGCGCGACTTAGCCTGTAAGTATTAAATAATTTAAGATTAACATTATAATATAACGTTATATGTTTTGTAAAATGTTTATTGACAATAAAGAATTTAAAAAAATAAAAAATAAAAATTGTTGGCTCTTCTTGGCCGTTTTATTAACTAGATTGAAGAAACTCTCGGTTTTGATCCTGAATCGACATGTGTCAGATATTAAGCTAGGGTTGATGAAGTAATAATTCTTAGTAAAATCAAAGAGACCAGTTTCATAACCTACCTATCGCCAAATGTAGCTAACATTTGACGCCTGCCATCGCAGATGAAGCCTCGACGTTTTATTACAAAGACAAAGACCTTTTGAAAGTTCTCTTATTTCCTACATCCATGGTTACAGGTACAACACCCATGTTAGTAATCACATATTTTCCACGTTAGCCCCCCTGGTTCTCAGCCGCGTCTCTGTGTATCTTAGGTTCTGTAGATCGACGGGATCAGGGAACAAATTGCTTGATTGGCGATCATTTTTTTCCGAAGTATGTAAAACATTGACGGACAATATAATGCCGAAATTATAGGTCACGATAATAGGAACGTATTAGGATGATTTGCATCGAGATTAAAGATTATATTTTGTTGAGGTAGGTGCCATTAGCATAGTTATAGGAATTACCATCATCAGCGGCCGTTTTCATTTTTACGAGTAAAGCGGTCCCGAGCGGTACGAGATGCTCCCGACGCTCCCCCGGTGTCCGGTGTCCATTCTCGTTATCTTTAATGCGACCGTTTACATTTCAACTTTCTTCTTTCCCGTTGTCCTAAACTTTCATTTTTTTAATAACTAGCTTGCGACTTCGACCGCGTGGACTACACAAATTTCAAACCCCTATTTCACATCCTGGGGTTGAATTTTTAAAAATCCTTTCTTAGCGGATGCCTACGTCATAATAGCTCCTGCATGCCAAATTTCAGCCCGATCCATCCAGTAGTTTGAGCTGTGCGTTGATAGATAAGTAAGTCAGTCAGTCAGTCACCTGTTCCTTTTATATATTTAGATTTGTGCTATAAGACCTACCTACCTGCCAAATTTCATGATTCTATGTCAACGGGACCCTATAAGTTTTCTTGACAGACGGACAGACAGACAGACAGACAACGAAGGGATCCTATAAGGGATCCCTTTTTCCTTTTGAGGTACGGAACCTTAAAAACAAACAGCGCTGGTTTTTAGCCGGAACCCCGACTCGGATTCATTTGTCATCATCACAACACGCATGGCAACACGCACTGTTTGTTGGTCTTCAAGCACTGAAGAATTTTGTACGAGTGGGAGGACATGTTGAAGCTTGCCGAACGCGGCCAAGCCGTATTGGATTCGGCAGTTAGCCTCTTTCTCGAAATTGGATCTACCTAGCTGGGTTTGCTACAATTGACCAGACTCAATGTAAATATAATAGGGTCGGCAGTCGGCAGTCGGTTCCCTGAAGTAATCAAGCGCGGGACGGGTCGAGGGTCGGGGAGGGTCGGGGGGAGCAATCGGCGCGGGAACAAGGCAGAGGCGTGATCGCTGATTCAGTGAGGATGTCGGGGCGGCGGGATATATGGCAGCACTGCCTCAACATCCAACATTGGAGACACCGATATTCTTGATATTAATTACACTCCGCTTCAGGTAAAAAGAGCTCTGCACAAAACGTTTTGCGTCGTTTTTAAAGACTTAAAAATTTTACCTGTTAACAGGAAAGTAGAATACTTAATAGTAAAAAATAATTTTTTCTCAACAAATTTAAAAAAAAAAGTTAAAATGAGGGATAATGTTAGGAAAAATAGGAAGGTGAGATTTGTAGAGCCAAAAATGTATAACTACTACGGTAGAAGAATAAGCGCATATTTAGTTCCTAAAATATTTAATGCAATCGGTTGGGCTGGGGAGGATATCGATAGGCTCAGTGAGGGAGTCCTTAAGAAGAGGCTAAAGAAACACTTACTTAGGGACTCTCTAACTGACTATCATGCTTCTTAATTATTAATTTGTGTTTTTGTGTTTTCTTTGGTTATTTATTAGTAAGTTGTTAGTATACTCAATTGTGTTAGTTTATCTTTTAGTGAAGTAGGTAGGTTTAAATTAGTATGTAGTACAGTTTTTATTATAAGAATAGATATAGGTGTATGAATAGCGTTAAGGAAATATAGTAGTAAGTTATGTACTTAGTATTAAGAGCGCCACCTCGCCAACAAATTGGCCCACCAGTTTGGCGAGATAGATATGTAGGAAACTTTGTAAAATTATTATGAATAAATAAATAAAAATAAAAAAAATCATTCCTCATACGCATGGCTAAGGTTTTGAACACAGTCCAGTCCGGGCATAGGACCGCACAAATCCACCAAAACACGCATGTTTCCGACACCGGAGTATCCTCAACAGATGTAGACCTTACAATGCACAATTTCATAATGATTTTTGCAATAATTGTACGTTGCTGCGGCGCTTGTTGCTTGCTTGTTTTTTCTGCATGTTTAGCAGTGGGAGGGCGGGCGGTTCATGCCGATAGAGATTTATCTGTTTCAGCGGATTATAGCAAATTAAGCTTTTGGTACCTTGTATAGAGATAGACACAGATTTGACGCGCAGTTTCTAACTTCCCTATTAGCTCGTTTCTAAGAGTAATACAATAGTAGGTACAATTAGAAACGCAGGAGGTAGGTATATACCCTTTATAGGCAAAGAGACAACTATATTTGTTTAGCCGAAATTAAATGAGGATTGTAAAGGGGTGTGGCCTCATTTACATTGAAAATGCGAAACGGGGTAGGTTTATCGATTGTGACAAATTATGTGACGGGTTGACTTGTGTCGCGTTTGTATATTCTAGGGGGTCGTTTTCGGAGACGTTCATCCCATAGCCCCCATAGCTCAAAGGTACATCATGATCAACCGATAGACGTCCACAGCTGGACACATGTATCTTGTAGAGACTTCCACACGTCATGATTTTGTGCTTCTAGCTAGCAGCTCCATACGACTCGAGATGTCGTCTGTCCAAGTAATGCCTGAGGGTCTTTCAACCTCGATACCTCAGCGTCTCCAGTTTTTCAAAATATGTGGCCTACCCATCGTCACTTCAGTTTCGCAACCCGCTGAGCTATGTCGATTACTTAAGTTCTCCTACGGATCTCCTCATTTCTGATTTAATCACGTAGGTAGAGTAACTGCAAGCTCTCTCCAACACCCACTCAGTGAGTGAGGCCCATACTTAGTTAACGACCATATCTCGTAGTAAGATTTTTCTTGTTTTTCTATAACCATGTAAAATTAACCTCAATCCATTGTCGCGTGGGGTCGGGATCGAAGGACAAACACACAAATCAACAAAAACGCTATGTTTAGCGAGTAAATTTTTATTAGTAGAGCCAAATAAATATAAAGTGATAAAACATTTACAACACAACATTAATATGAGTTGCGCAAATAAAGTCGGTAATTTGGGTCTATACAGATTTCGTAGAGATTGAGCGGAGATCGGCCGATAACAAGACATTCCAGTTTATAACGTAACGAAACCGATGGGGAGATAACGTTATTTATGCGCGGACACTTAGTTAATGGGACCCGATACTAATTAGGAGCGTTCTTTGTTCCGAGGGTAACGAGCAGGGCCGCGCGCTGACTCGACGATATCGAGGAAAATGTGCAGTAATATAAACGTGCAAGCGGTGTAGCGCATGGTGGTTAACACGCCCACCGACGACGTTCAGGGGTCGGGGATTCGATTCGGTATATTAGGTACACGTGATATTTATTACTAGCTTGTTCTCGCGATTTCAACCGCGTGGACTACACAAATTTCAAACCACTATTTTAGGGGTGGAATTTTTAAAATTTCTTTCTTATTGGATGTCTACGTCATAATAGGTCTCTGCATGCTAAATTTCAGCCCGATCCGTCCAGTAGTTTGAGCTGTGAGGCGCAACCGAATTGGTGCGAATGTAAATTAATACGGACTTTTTACGTTACGGCAATGTAAGTTTTTCTTGAATTCATTAGTTTATTGTTTCCTCGTAAATGGGAGAAAAGCATTAAATACAAGTATCGGTCGAAATAGCAATAGAGCCTCGTTTAGTTTAAAAGGATTCGGCTCCTAATAAATTCACTCGGAAGGTTCTCGGCTTCACCTCATATTACTCTGATTGCTTTATTTTCTGCCTAGGCAGTAATATACTATTTTCTTATCAGATGTTACAGCCGCACTCCGCGAAAACGAGACAGATTTATGTGAGAGATATAGCTCTGTCTCGTTTTGACTAAACTTAAGTAACGCTTAAGCGACTCTAAGTGCGGCAGTTAGTAATATATGATAATGAATGAGACCCTATAGTCTTACCACCATGTAAAGCCAAGCTGCCAAGCGATTTAGCATTCCGGTGCGATGCCGCGTACAAACAGATCAGGGATATGGCTTTCATGAAACTGACATACCCCATCCAAGTTACCCCGCTTCATCTTCTAGTATTTCTAACAGAATACAAAAGTAGAGTTGCTGTATCGATTTCGACAACAAGTTCCATCGACATTCGACAACAAGTTCCATCGACATTCGACAACAAGTTCCATCGACATTCGACATCACTGTTAACCCCTGTACGCTTGTAATGTTAGTCATTATTTGAAAAGTAATAACACCATACTTACATACTGTAGTGGTCACGGCGGCGGAGCGGAGCGGCGGCGGAGCGGAGCGGCGGCGGAGCGGAGCGGCGGCGGCGCGCGACATGCAAGGGACAAAGAAAACATTTGATTAGTCAATAAACACGCGTGTTCGCGCTGAGTGAAACAAGTGTTACTTTTGGTGGTGAAATAACCACGTTTATAGCTCCAGTGGACATCTAAATATATAGAGACAGAGCCAGCGCTTGCCAGACCTTCGCTATTTTATACAAGCTCCAAGTTACTCTGCGTATTGTCCCCAACACAGAAAGGACCGATTAGCGACTATGAAGTTTGGATCATGGTGGCTTTGGGAGATAACAGGTAATAAAGGTGTAAATATAGGTAATAGTCGCTAATCATTTTCTTCCTATGTTGGGGACAATGCGCAGAGAAACTTTCACCTTTTATAGAATAACGATGGTCTGGCACGCGCTGGCTCTTAGTCCAATAAAAAAGGAAAACTTGATTGACTGACTGATCTATTAACACACAGCTCAAACTACTGGACGGATCGGGCTGAATTTTGGCATGCAGATAGCTATTATGACGGAGACATTCGCTAAGAAAGGATTTTTGAAAATTCAACCCCGAGGTGGTAAAATAGGGGTTTGAAATGAGTGTAGTTCACGCGGACGAAGACGCCAAGCTAGTGTAAGATTATAAGGCTGTCTAGATGTTTGACTTATATGAGGTCACTGAGGATGCGTAGCGTAGCTCTAAACGCTCAATATTTAGCTCAGATAGCTTAGCTTTCATAACTCAGCTCATCATATTCAATATTCATGCGGTACTAGTATAGTAGTAACTGCAATGTAGGCTATTAAGTCATCATAGAAATAAATATCACCATCATCATCTCATTACCGGCTCACTACAGAGCACCGGTCTCCTCTCAATATGAGAAGGGCTTTGGCCATGGTCTACCACGCTGGCCAAGTGCGGATTGGCAGACTTCACACACCTATTCGATATTATATTAGACTGCACTTGTGTCAGAGGTAGCCGTAGACGGTTTATTAAAGGATTTGTGCAACAAATAACGTTATTGTGTACCCCCTGACATAATGTTTATCGTAAGAGAGTGGAGTGGTCGAGGGCAGCTGCCCGCAGCCACGCAGCCACGCAGCCACGCAGCCACGCAGCCACGCAGCCACGCAGCCACGCAGCCACGCAGCCACGCAGCCACGCAGCCACGCAGCCACGCAGCCACGCAGCCACGCAGCCACGCAGCCACGCAGCCACGCAGCCACGCAGCCACGCAGCCACGCAGCCACGCAGCACACAGCGATAGTGATCTAATTCCGCCTAACTTTAACGCATACATTAAAATTTGTTTAGCCTGTCATTATTTTTACGCTGCCTCCATAATATTATTTAATATACATATTTTAGAGGTTGTTAACATTTATAACAACATACGCGTTGTATAATAATCGTAGTTAAGTGAGCTAAGTAGGTACCTATGCACCTAGCTCACTTAACTACGGTTGTTTATGGCGTTTCTACTTGAAATTCGATGTTGCTGATAATTTTGTTGTGCACGCTCTTTCGTAGAAACTGCATCTATATATGTACGATCATTTACTACTCACATTTAGCAAAATTAAATGATTTCATTTCATTTCATTTCATTTCATTTCATTTCAAAACTTCTTTTATCATCATCATCATTATCAACTGATAGACGTCCACAGGTGGACATAGCTTGTAGAGACTGCCACTCGCCACTGTCTTGTGCTGCCTGACTCCAGCGGCAGCGGCTCCCGCAGGCTCGTCTGAAGTCGTCTGTCAACATAGTGGGAAGGTCTTCCAATGTTTCATTTTCCGGTGCGAGGTCACCATTCTAGCCCCTTGGGACCCTAGCGTCTATCGGTTTTCCGAAATATGAACCCTGCCCATCGCCACATGAGCTTCGCAACCTGATCAGCTATGTTGCTTACTTTGGTTCTCTTCATTTCTGATTTGATCACGTAGAGAAACTCCAAGCATAGCTCTCTTTATCGCCCGCTGAGTGACTCAGAGCTTGCTTATGAGGCCCATAGTCCGCGACCATGTTTGGCATCCACATGTAGCTCAAGGTGCTAGAGCCTGGACCTATAATAACGACAAGTAGGCCTAATAAGACGTGGTTCGAGTTAGATCTCAAGTAGGTACGAGCTCACGATAACTCTCGAGATAAGGCAGAGATTAGTGAACAGGCGCGCGTCAAGAATAAAACGTTACAAGTTTCACCAAAAACCTGTTCCTTTAATCCGACTAAAGTCCTTAGAAATTTATCAAGCGAGATCCCAAATTGAACTTAAAGAGCCTGTTTAATTCATATACAGGGTGTAAGTAGAACGCCGGCAAAAACGAAGACAGGTGACAGTACGATTCATCATCATCATGATGATCGACCCATCGCCGGCTCACTACAGAGCACGGGTCTCCTGTCAGAGTGAGAAGGGTTATGGCCTTAGATTGGCAGACTTCACACACCTTCGAGAACATTATGGAGAAGAACATTATGGAAGTCGCGGGCATAAGCTAGTAATTCATCATCATCATCATTATCAACGGATAGATACTCACAGCTGGACATAGGTGTCTTGAAGGCACTTCTTGCACCACCTCAGCGGCGGCTCCCTCCGATTCGTTTGATGTCGTCTGCCCACCTAGTGGACTAGGTTTTCAACGTAACGCTTTCCGGTGAGGTCACCATTCCAGCACCTTGGACCTCAACGACTTTCGGTTTTTCGAACTATGTGCCCTGCCTATTGGTACTTCAGCTTCGCAATCCGCTGACCTATGTCGGTTACTCTAGTTCTTCTACGGATCTCCTCACTTCTGATTTGATCACGTAGAGAAACTCCAAGCATAGCTCTCATCGCCCGCTGAGTGCCTCTGAGCTTTCTTATAAGGCCCATAGTTAGTAACAACTAAATAGTTGCCTAAAGGAACCCTAAAAACGAAAATCTAAGTCGGCCAGCATTTCCGGGTCAGACGCGCCGCGCGGCGTCGGGCGTCGGGCGGTTGACTTCACTAATTTATTGTCCTCCGCGCTAATAAATTCAGAAGTGGGATTACTCCGGCGCAAACCAAAGCTTTATAATTTCCTATAAATCTCTGCTCTTTTGACTAACGCACAACACTAATTTAATACGAAGCCTATGCGAATGCTGTATCTATTGCTTTTTAGGGTTCGAATAATTAGAATTATTTAATACTAAAATTTCTGACTTGGCAAATAATTTTTATATGGAAATATTTGTCTTTAAGTACTACAGAGAACCTGCTAAATTTTGGTTTTCAACAGGACTTTAACGTTTGAAACACAGAATTTGAACGTTGCCAAGCGGTTTACTTCAAAGCCGCGCTGCCCGCCTCGGGTACTCGCCTTAACTACAGTAGGTACGCGGCAAAAAATTATGTCCTTTACAATGAAATTTCGGCTTTGTAGAGCGTTCTCTGTCACTCATACCCATATGACGATTTGTCGGTCTCAACGACAGAGACAATGCTCTACAAATCTGCTATCTCCTTCCAAAGGTCGATGTACATTATTTTCTGCATGTGCTGCATTTAATTTGTTTCGTAGTTTCGATATTGCAAAGTGTCGCTACTAGGTGGTATTAACAGTGGTTTCAGTAGGTGAAGGTAGATTCACTACTGAATGAAAATACATATTTCAAATTTCGCTCCGGACGTGATTCCGAGGGGGACGCAGGTTCGAATCCTACCTGTGGCCCTACCGCGGTTGTTTGACAGCTACAATGTCACGATCGCAATCATCTCTGATTGGTTAATGCTCGCTCACTATTGGCCACAATGCATTGTCGCAACAAGAATCGCACAAATTTAGCCAATCAGAACAATTGAGATTGTAATTATGATTGATGCAGGTTTTAGACAATCGCCCTGCTGATGTGTACTAAAAAAAATTAAAATATGTAGACAAGTATTTGATTTCGTACCGTTTACCATAATTACGCAGCACTAAGTGAGTTCACAAATTCGGGATGCCAGTTTAAGTATCAATAAAGCTATTGGACTTCCGCCGCGGCCTGCTGCCTATAACTGTAAACTAGAGGTCATTTTATTTTGGGGTTTCTTAAAGAGCAATGTTGTGTTCGGGAACGGACGCCGGACGCCGGACGGTGCGGTGTTAAACGAAACCGCTTTTCACTCAACTTAAAATAATTAACATTTAAGTCGATTTGTCTGTCGGTATACGTAGCACCTTAGAAAATAAATAGAACGTAGTAGGACCGCCTTTGGCTGTTTATAGGCATAGATTGGTTTTTATTTTTAGGGTTCCGTACCTCAAGAGGAACCCTTATAGAATCACTTGGTTGTCTGTCTGACTATCGTATCTATCAAGAAGTCTATAGAGTACGTCCCGTTGACCTAGAATCATGAAATTTGGTAGGTAGGTAGGTCTTATAGCACACGTATGGGGAAAATCCGAAACCGGGAATTTGTGGTTACATCACAAAACTACTACTACTACTACTACTACACATAGGTAAAGCCCTAATAGTACCCTGTAGGTTTTCTTGACAGACACGACAAACAGACGGACAGACAGACAGACAATAAAGTGATCCTATAAGGTTTCTTTGTTTCCTTTTGAGGTACGGAACCCTAAAAATGACTCCTCACGCGCCATTTTAACTTTACGTGTCAAATGTACGATTTTAGTCTTTATTTTAAAGGCGAACCGTACTTTTGACATGACCCATAGAGTTAAAATGGCGCGTGAGGAGTCATTTTTTACGGGCTAACTTTGATACCTCAGTTGTATTGTATCGTATCTGTCACGGTGTAGGCTTCAGCACAAGATGGCTGCGCGAACCCGCGCGTTAACTAATCAAGTAATCACACGACATAATTCCCAGCTTAGCTCGTCTCCTTTTAATCGTATCCGAAATCCACTCAGACACGCATATCAATTTGCTGTCAAACAATATAGATGAAGAGCCGACAGCAAAATGGCATCCATCTTCAGAGATTATGCTTTTTGATGATCAACCCATCGCCGGCTCACTACAGAGCACGGGTCTCCTCTCAGAGTGAGAAGGGTTTTGGCCATGTTCTACCACGCTAGCCATGTGCAGATCGGTAGACTAAACACACCTTTGAGAACATTATGGAGAACTCTCAGGCATGTAGGTTTCTTCACGACTTACGTTTTGACTTTACTGTGCGTAAACTCAGAGTACGGATGGAAAACGGAAAAAAATGGTTGGACATCTTCATCTAGCGCTGGACCATTTTACAGATAGTATGTGAAAAATCACGAGAAAAGCCATACTTAATTACAAATACTGGGTACTCCTGTGGAAAATCACGAAACAAAATCTCACAAAGTTTGAAAATTTATTATATTTAATTCATCATCATCATCATTTCATTTCCTGTTTTCCAAGAAAATTTGGCGCTTGCCTTACATGTATTTCAACATGTTATGTATTCGCCGCGAGTTTGGCCGCGGGCTCCCGGCCTACGAACACCAACATAAGGCGGTATATAGGTGACAAGACGCTAATTAGCAGAAGACGCATGGCCGCGGATCTTAATTGACGTACACGCAAACGCAATCAATACGACGCGCTGGCGGATGTCGCGGCGGAACCTGACACGGCCTATTGCTTCTGCAAACACACTTACTCAATTGCAGTTTTAGGGTTCCTTACCTCGCATACCGGGAAGTGAGGAGGAAGAAGATGTATTGTGATGAGCGCGGATAGTGAAGAGGGACCTGGAGAGGAAGTGGATAACAGAACACATCACGACCGGCGAAGGCAAACGCTTGATCACAATCACACCTGATGGAAAGTCATGATGAGGTCTAAGATGGGACGCGTTTTCTGTATCCGTGATATCTGCCTCAGAAAGGGAAGAGTGCTAAGGAAGCAGATAGGAAATAATTTGCAGGGAGTCAATAGGAGCCCTCCCGCATTTCAGCCCATGTAACTGCGAGGTTGGTGGGGCCATGGGAGGTGGTGCCGTACCTCAAAACGTTCGTCAACTTATATAGGACGTGTGGCCTATATAAGGAGACGAACGTGTAGCCTAATTAGTCGCATAATAATCGATTGAAATTGTTAGACAATGTTAGAATCGGCAACTAGATGGGTGACCAAACTTGAGATCCGAATTTGGCCTTTTCGTCCCATTCCGTGGCTCAGAGAGTACTTCAAGTTGTCGGTCTTGGATATAATTACTAACATTTGATAACAATTGTAAAACCTAAGGGTACAAATCTCGTTCTCTTAATCGAGTTGTATGCCGAAGGATCTGGGAACCACATTATCATCCTATGAAAACTCAACCATTACGTGATTAACGGAAAGTGGTCATGTGGATCAGGATAATGACGCAGAAAATCACAAAAGAAAAAAGAAATTCTTATAGGATCACTTTGTTGTCCGTCTGTCTGTCAACATCCTTATTCCCAATAACGCGTGAAAGTCAAGATCAAATTGAAATTATTATCAAAATATACTTAATCCGAAAAACTTGAATTAGATTTTAAACGTATCTTTCCAAGGTACGGAATTCTTGGGGCACGAATCCGAGTCACACTTGGCCAGTTTTTTTCAAATACTACATGTACCTAGCACTTAACATAAAGCCTCATTAGGTGGCAACTCATTAGCCTAACACTCATTAGTCATAATACTAGTAGGCACATTATGAAAAATCCGAAGAGAGTGAGTGAAATTTTGATTCCTATAGCTCAAGGGGTAAGTATGGATTGAATTAAAACTGTCATAATATAATCCCTTCCAACTTAGCCCGCTTCGATCTTAGACTGCATCTTCCCTTACCTTCAGATGACGACTAACTTGTACATATTAATAAAACAAGAAATAATGGGTGCCTATCATAATGACCTTTCCGCTGAAACACCCTGACAAGAACCCTGAAAACTTTACACTACTTTTTTCTAATTCGGTATAAAGCCCTATTTAACTCCATAGCATCGATGTCAAAAAGTTCATCTAAAAAAATGTAATAAAAGGAATACTTACACCCTGCAGTGCGCAGCAGCAGAGGCGCCGACGGACGGATATGAAAACAAAAGTTATATTTAATAGTATGTACTTTGTTGTCGATTGCAGTTCCACCCGTTGCTTCCTCCCATTCAGCAGCTTACCGTGAAAGGATCCTGAAACAAAGAAAAACATCTATCAGCTCTTTCAATATATTCAAACTTAAAAGAAGACGGTTACTTTTACTAGTTGTAGTCATTTGTAGAGAAACAGGCGTCAGGACCCAGTTCGAAAGGTTTTCTAATTTGGCTCAAGTTTGGTTCGACAATTGGTAGTTCTTCACAAAGAACTGCAACTGTCCCATGTCTTCAAAAAGAAAACTCTTTAACCTATGTATTCTTCCTACCCTGACTTACGAATGCAAGCATGGGCGCAGAACACCCTTCAAAATTAGGACTTGTCAAAGAGGAGGCTTCGCGAGAAAGAACAGAAAGAGATGCAAAGATCTAAGACGAATCACCAGACTCGAAGATGTAGTCATCCAAACCAAAATACTTAAATGGAGATGGGCTGGACCCATACTTCGTGAGAAGTCAAAGAAGTGGACCAAAACTATGACGGAATGGGAAGTTAGGGGTGGCTCAAAGCGGAAAAGGGGTAGAAAAACGAAGCGCTGGATTGGCGATATAAAGCAGACAGCGGGGTCACTTATGGACAAGAGAAATACAAATTAGACTCGTATGGAAAAACCTGGGGGAGGCCTCTGCGTCAGAAGACGCGCTGATCGCAAAGGAACTATAGAGCGAGATTTTAATTAACTGTTAAATGTAAATTTAGCAATGAAGGCTTTACTTATTTATTTATTATTACTACAAGAAAAAACAATTTTGAATTTGAACAACCATTTATTTTTTAATTTATAGACTAACGTGCTTGGCTGCAATCAGACCTGCCGGCAAGTGATCATGCAGCTAAACTAAAAGAAGCCTATTCACATTATCCATATTAAAAGTAAAGGGGAAAGCGAAAGGGCGTTCTATAGTGCCAACTCTTTTGCCAGCAGATTTTTCCTTGCATTCAATGCGTTATCGATATTTTAATTCTAGGAGCTCGGACACGGGTATACTCCGGAAAGTCGGAGTGCGCGGGAATTTCAACTGACAAACGTTTTTGACACGTATTCACATGAAGTTCTGCAAGCTCTTTTGTAACGTCCTTATAAACAACATAATGAACAATAATAAAGTCAATAATAACACACGGGTTTATCGTAGGAGAATGATCGCGGAGGCGTTACCCCGTTACCCCGCATCGATTGCAGTGATTACCCCGCGCCGGGCAGCGGCATGATGCGATGGGATATTAGAGGCATTACCGCCAGGAAGCTCAACTTACACATATTAGCGTTCCATATTTCATGCGCGCCACCATCGAGCGACGATTATGGGTTCATTAAGTCGTCGCAGTCTCCTGCCCATGGGAAATGCTTGACCTCAGGATTATCTACATTTTAGAGATCCGTGATGCAATTTAAACATTGAGTCTCGGTCTGAGGGTGATGAATGAATAATACTAGCTGATGCCCGCGACTTGGCCCGCGTGGATTTAGGTTTTGAAAATCCTGTGGCAACTCTTTGATTTTCCGGGATAAAATGTAGTCTATGCTATCTATCTATCTCACCAAGTCTTTAACTATACCCATGCAAAAAACAATGTTGATCCGTCGCTCCGATGCGACGCGATGGACAAACCAACAAACAAACACACTTTCGCATTTATAATATGGGTAGGTGAGTGATTTATAGTTGTGACAAAGCATTTCAATCGATTGTGGTTAAACAGTATTGATCTAAATCGGAAATTCAAAGATTGCCTATCTTTAGAGGTCCTTGCCTTTGCCAGTGCCCTAAGTATGAGATTTTACTTCTCACCAATTTTGATAGTATTCGAGAGTCGAAACAAAATAACGTCAAAGTAAAATTGATCTAAAGATTCTTGATTAAAAGTCAAAAATTCAGTACTGTTGCTTTTAACTTTACAACGTTTCCGCTTGGAGCGCTGGCTGTAAATATATGTACCTACAAACGTGAGCATAAAAACAAGGCAGTTAAGAGCCATTTTACTTTAATCTCTTTCGGACCAAGTTGTTGAGTTGCGTTCGGAAAGTACTGAACCCTTTAAAACAAAGGTACTGAACCCTTTGAAATGAGAGTCAGATGAAACTTGACCAATTTGTGTTTTTTACAATTTAGTAGGCCATTCGGTAAGAGGACCTCGCACGACCACATTACGGGGCATCGGGCTTAATGCCCCGACGTATTTTGCTTTTATTTGGCGGGGGCTGAAATTGCTAATGTAACCGACCTATTTTATTAACTCTGCAAGCTTTTATTATAGGCCCGTTTTTATTAAGAACATGTACACGTACATTTATCTATCAGTGATGTATCTGTGTTGTTTTTTTACTACATGTATTCCTCGATCAGAGAGAGAAGTCGCATCTGAACTCTGAAGTTTGCATCGAGGTCATTATGGAGGTAAACTTCACCAGCTGGTCGATAGCGGAAATACGCGACAGGACGCCCCGCACACCCGCACGTCACCCGCGCTGTCCCGCGTCGGGTTAGCGCGGGGGCTGTGCGGGTGTGCGAGGCGTTCCCGCCCCGATTGCCATCTCGACCTGTCGCGTACTATACATCATTATTATACCAAGTTTTCAATTCCAACAAATGACAAGGTAAATACGAGTAGGAAACACTGTATAATGTAGTCTCTCGCAGGCTAAATGCTATTGATGTTTTTTTTTAAAGAATATGTGTTTATAGTTCGTACAAAATGACTTTTGACGCGCCATTTTAACTCTATAGATCAACTGTCATGTCAAAAGTACGGTTCACCTTTAAAATAAGGACTAAAATCGTGATTTAAAATGGCCCGCAAGAGGTCATTTTTAAGCAGTACATTTTTCTTTTTAGTGTCTTTTTTTCTATTCTTCGAGTTTCAAATCACAACGGTAGTACCAAAGAAATTTTCACTTCTAAAAAAAACTTAAAGATATTTAAGCTAGGTATTTAAAACGTCCGATGATTATCATTTATCACGTTATTTATCATCTTCCAGAATTCTTTAGCGTTAACGAACATTAATAAAATCGTTTCGCTGCAGCAGAGAAATATCAAATTAAAACGAAAAGGAAATCCGAAGCGATTAATCTCAATCATAAGAGCACGGAACGGTAAATAATTAGTCATCGAACGTCATTACATGTAATGAGTGTCGCGAGTGTAAATGATACCTACCTTCGTAACAGTACGAGAGGCCACCTGTCATATCTTCACTAATATAATAATCTATATCCTACATATAAAAGGAAAAGCCGACTGACTGGCTGTCTGACTGACTGACCGATCTATCAACGAACACACTTTAAATCCTGTGGGAACTCTTTGATTAAAGTAGCGCATGTCCTTCCCCGGGCAAGCAAGCAGGCAAGCTATCTCAGTACCAAATTTCATCAAAATCGGTTAAACGGATGGGTGACAAGCATAGCAGACGGACGGACAGACGGACAGACAGGCACACTTTCGCATTTATATTATTAGTATGGATTCGGTCAATTTGTGTCCATATTGCTTGCGCAACACAATATCTAGCGACCGCCTCTTGCGTCCAGTGCGGATGGAGTGCGGATGTAGTGCGGATGGAGTGCGGATGGAGTGCGGATGGAGTGCGGATGGAGTGCGGATGGAGTGCGGATGGAGTGCGGATGGAGTGCGGCAAGTGCGGTGTGGATGTGAATGAGGATTTCTAAAATAAGAGCTAATTTATTGCCGAAAGCGCACCAACTGCGACCGAGCCAGTGAGTCAAACACTCGGCGACAGTTATTAAGCGCTCACTCACTGCGTCCTAGCACGGGTTCCTCATCTCGCTGGACGCTGACGGATTACGTGAGTTTCGATACTCTAACCGTCTAACGTAACAGTAAAAGTTTATGGTGTTAAAACTAGCATGAGCGTTAGGACACAGTTGTGCGTAGATTAGGTACACCTCACAGGAACCTCCTGTGAGGTGTACCTAATGCAAAGCGAGAAAACGTTCATACTTTTTGGTAGTTTCGATTTGTTCAAGTCAATGCAATGGACCTAAAGTTCATTTGGGAGTAGGTACATCCTCCAGGCACCGACGCACGTTCTAAAGATTCCCGGAGCCTCTTCGGAGAAAAAGATCCCCCCCCCCCCCGCCCCATCCCGTCAAAAAAAAGAAAAAGTTGTAAATGTATGGCCTTTATAACTAAACAGCATTATGAACATTATCAACCCATCCGTCGCCAGCTCATCACGGAGCATGGGTCTTTCAGAATGAGAAGGGTTTGGCCATAGTCCACCACGCTGGCCAAGTGCAGAATGGTAGATTTCACACACCTTTGAGAACATTATGAAGAATTCTCAGGCCTAAAAATTTCCTTAAAATGTTTTCGTTCACTAGATACGTTTTATTCCAAAAGAAACTCCCGAGCACTATCAATCACTATATTATTATGTATTTTGGAATGGTAACCGTAAACTAGTACTAAGTGCAATGCATCAACACGAACAACTTGATATCGGATATTCAGATACATTCGATTGTGGCATCCGAAACTAGTGATACGAGTACATCAGCGCGTTGACAAATGACATCCCATCATTCTTTGCAGCTCTAATGTATGACTGTGGAGCCTAGCATTAACAAAAAAACCTGCCAAGTGCGAGTCAGACTCGCGCACCGAAGGTTCCGTACTACAGTCGTATTCAAAAACTACTATGGATAAAAATAAATAAAAATCTGTTTTAGAATGTACAGGTAAAGCCCTTTCATATGATACCCCCACTTAATATAGTAATCTTACTTTGAAAGTTGAAAATACTAATTATTTGTTCATGAACACATTGTAATATTTATTGTGAATTTTAAATTTAATTTATTTTAATTTTTAAATTCACGTTGTTCGGATTTATTCCTTTACTTGTTCTACTATCTTATCAAATTTCATGATTGTAAGTCAATGGGAAGTACCTACCCTTATAGGTTCGATGGACAACGAAGTGATCCTATAAGGGTTCCGTTTTTCCTTTTTAGGTACGGAACCCTATAACGGTATCGAACCCGGGAAATAGTTAGGCCACAGCGCTCACCACTGCGCCAGGGAGGTCGTCAAATCAAGTCTATAATCTTGATATGATGCTTGTAGATCTTCTCAATAAGATAAAGTTATGATTTTTTAAACAGGATCTTTAAAAACCTATAACCACGGACAAAGCTAGTAACATATATGTACAACAAACACCGATGCGAACTAAGCTACACACATACGCTTATTTGTGCACTAAAGGCTCATTGTGATGTGTACACTGTACTGGTTGAGAGTACTGATATACCAACAAACCAAGGATTCACACTTCCTGACAAATTAAACTTTCATACTTTTTAACTAATCAGTACCCTTCTTCTTTGCTCTGGGCTGGTTTCCGCACTTAAACGTTTCCGTCTGTTGTGCGTATCATCAGTACCCTTATTATAAATGCTAAAGTGTGTTTGTTTGCTGGTTTATTGGTTTGTCCTTCAATCACGTCGCAACGGAGCAACGGATCGACGTGATTTTTTGCATGGGTATAAGCAAAGACCAGGAGAGTGACATAGGCTACTTTTAATCTCGAAAAAATTAAAGAGTTCCCACGGGATTTTCAAAAAACCTAAATCCACGCGGACGAAGTCGCGGGCATCGGCTAGTCAAAATCAAAATCAATAACAGCTAGTGCTCACTGCAGCTAGTCGAGTTTTTGTTGTGCACAGTTTTTAAAATATTCTAAATTAAAAATTTCCATGTCTTATAAACAGGCATTTTTAAAATTCTTAAGGATACCAGTAGCACAGCACTATTATCACGCGAAGCATAGGTATAGGTATAGGCGTTTAGTATGTCTAGAAAGGCCCATAATTACGTTGTATACAGATTGAGAATGTGCGATTGTTCTTTTTCGAGTGACAGCCCTTGACTAAGGGTAAACTTACACTGGGGACTTTTTGTTTCACAGCTTCTGGTCGTGTCGTATACTCGCCGACACACACTTGCCGCGACGACAACGCTGCGTACCAGAATTGAGATACTTAATATTACCAAGCAAGAAAGAAAGAAAGAAAATGCATTTATTTGTTGTTGATGTCACAAATAAAAACAAAGTACAAATGTAACATTTTCATCTGGGACACCACCCTTAATGTGTGTTCAGCTCAGCATAATGTCCTGAATCATACGCGTTAACACACATAAAAAATAAATAAATAAAAAACAGCTTGACAATCCCTTCTGATTGGTCGACTCTCTGTCGCTATTCGCTAAAATGCATTATTGCAGTAAAACACTATAAATTCAGCCAATCACAACAATTGAGATTGTAAAATGATTGATGCAATTGTTTCGGAATCGCTTGCTGGCCGTGATTAGAGTTGTCGTCAACTTTTTATTTTCAGAATTATCTTATTTATCTTTATTATATATTACATCGCCTCGTGTACAAAGGGCTGTATCGCTGAACATTGTGAATTTAATTGGTCGCTGTTAACGCGCACGGACGCGCGACGCGTCGTTAATAGACCGTCAGCGCGTCGCGGGTGTCGTTTTGTCGCGTCGCCGTTCAGTGACTCTGTTATTTCGGAGCGGCGATAAATCGCGCGATGACAGATGTCAGCTGCGCCGCCGCCTCTGCACTCTTGCGTGGATGTCTCATTCCTCACGTGCTGCGGCGCTCAATTTACTTATTTTATCAACGCTTCGTTCAATTTCGACGATTCGCATCGTCCTGCGTCGTGTCTATTTGTTTGTGTTAGCGTTAACGTGTGTGGTGGAATTCCTGATGTGCGCGACATGCTTGTTTGTATTTTGTCTGTAACTATCAGAAACCAGCTGACTCGCCCGGCTTTGCTCGGATTGTATTTCTCAAAATCCTTTTTCTTAGGTACATGGTATAGAGAAAACCTACATTAAAATCTTAAGTTTTTATACCTTGCGGTTTAAAGTCTTTAAATTATACGTTGATAATATCTTTGTCCGAAAGTACGTATACGGGCGAGATGCATGTTAGATGGCTATAGTACCTCCGCACTAACACGTGGCAGGCGAGCGCAGGTGACGTGCGGGTGTGCGTGGCGTCCCCCCGCCTCATACCCCGGTGCCATCTCGATCTGTCGCATACTAGGATACTTCGCTACCTCGTAACACTTGTAGCATCTAATTGGTTATCTGTTTCTGGGTTCAAGTAGAGCCCGATTGCTCGTTTATTTGCGAGCCGCCTACGGAGCTGAGGAGGAACTCGGCCGTTCGACGTCAATCAAACGGCAGCTACGCGCAGTCAATCGTCCGACGTCGCTGCGACGTTTGTCTCATATAAATCTCCTTTCGGCCACGTCCTTAAGCATTTAATTTATAACCCTGTAAAATATAAACGGCACATTCGTTGATATAGAAAACCCAAGATATACCTACTACCTAACCTTGTCACCCTTATGTCACAGTATAAGGAGACGCAGTAGTCCGGCGCCTTTGACAAAAGTCCCGACATTACTACGCAGATCCCGGGACGTTCGTTACCTCTTACCGCACGCATGCTCTGTCTAGACGGCTTCGTCGAACCTCTGGTAGGTAATGAAATGACATACCATCCTTACTCTGTGCTTATAGGTATGTGGTCGATATCCTATAAGTTTTTGCTCGATGAGTCGGATACGAACCGCTATGGTGTAGATTGTGGAATGCCCTTCCGGCGTCCGTGTTTTCAGCCTAAATACCTTCAAGGCAAGAGTGAATAGGCGTTTTCTAGCCAAGCACTTTTAACATTGCCCTCATAATTTCTTTTTATTCGGCAAGATTGTCGTCAAGCACAAGCCTATCTCACAATAAAAAGGTGCCTGAAAGCCTCTCAGTACCTCTTGAGTTATTCCTATTTGTGGTAAACGTCGCTGTACTTATTAAGTTTTGCACTACCAGTGTTTAAAAAGTGAACATGTGTCACACTGATCATTGAATAATCGTTCAAACAAACTACTAAAATAGCAAATCTTATGAATTGTCATGTTCGATAGTACTGCAGTCTGCAAGTAACTTTTAGGGAGAGCAAATGCGGACTCTATATCTTTGGTTTTTTATATCAGTGGCTGAACACATTCCTTATCGTTTTGTCTTCCACATATTGAGAAATTACAACACGCACGAAATCTTCAAAGAAGTTCATATTTTATATTAAACGACGCTACGATTCTAACGGTAGATATTGAAATGTTGTGAAATGATATGAAAATGCGTTTGTGGTTGTTTATGTACTTTTGCACGAAAAAACAAAATTAGGCACAGGAAAAGTTCGCATGCTGAAGACATAGGCTCCGTTTTAATTCTTTAAACAATCTAATAGAAAGATATCATAATGATAGAACCATCAACAAACTGACGGATGTAACATCCAAAAAAGTGGGGTTCTTTAAATTTGTTTTTTCTTTCTATTGTCAAATAAAAGAGGAAAAACAGCTGAGCTTATGAAAACAAATAAAGTATATTATTAAAATTTACCAAGCGACAGAAACCCAATTTTACTATAATATTTCAGCGTTTAATAAGACGTTCGTAGTCGGGTTTTAGTTTGCAACTTTTTATCTGAATATATAAAAGGAAAAGCCGACTGACTGACTGACTTATTTATCAACGCACAGCGAGAACTCCTGGACGGATCGAGCTGAAATTTGGCATGCAGATAGCTATTATAATGTAGACATCCATTAAGAAAGGATTTTTGAAAATTCAACCCCTAAGGGGGTAAAATAGGGGTTCGAAATTTGTGTAGTCCATGCGGACGAAGTCGCGAGCATGTGCTAGTGGTGTGCAAACCTAAATCTACGAAACAAACTCTTGGGCATCAGCTAGCAGGTAATTACGTCACGTATGAAATATAAATAACGCGACAACGACAGGCAGCTGCTAATTGTACAGCAATTAATGTTTCTAAATGTTTATTATAACATGTAATAAAATCGATTTATTGTAAACGGCCGCGCTTGTACCAACTACGAACTAATAAAATGCCAACTGGCACATAAATACTATTCGCAAAGTAGGCTTTTATATTTCATTTTAAATTATAGTTATATTTTAAATTACAGTTATATTTTAATTACAGTTATATTATGTTAAGAAAATATGAGCATATAAGTGAAAGTTTGATGTAGGTATATCATCTCCGATTACTTGAACTTTTCTGACATTACTTTTTTCTTGTATTTTGACATTTCGATCATACTAACATACTAACATCAGAAACAGAATCTGGGACGCTCTTACGCAAAACTAGGTAACAATATTATAATAAACTACCTTATGCCCACAACTTCGTCTGCGCAGATTACACAAATGTCAAACCCCTATTTTTTGAAAATTTATACAATAAAAGGGTAATCCTTAGGGGTTAAATTTTCAAAAATCCTTTCTTAGCAGATGTCTACGTCAGAATAGCTGTTTGCATGCCCAGCCCGATCCGTCAAATAGTTTGAGCTGTGCGTTGATAGATCAGTAAGTCAGTCAGTCTGTTATCTAACACTACAATTATCCTACTCTAGATTTGTCACATTCTCACGAAGTTAAGTTTTCTGAAAGTTTCACTTCTGCCGCGTGTGAACCGCACACGTGTTTTTGTTATTATATTTTATAGACAATATGTTTAATGTAGTTTATTTTGAGGTTACTATTATAAGTAAGAAGAGTCCTTTTACAAAAGCTGTTTTGGTGTGAAAACTATGGTTGTTGTAACGTGGGATGGTCATTGGTTACACGCGCGGGCGTCTCAACTCAGCGGTCTGTACCCTTAGTACGAGTTGAGCTTCTCGACAACGTTGATAGATTTCGAACACCATAAAGATGATTTGTTCTTTCAAAGTAATTTACTCATCCTCTTGAGTCTTGATTTATAGGTTTCAAAGTTTCCATTGGAAGTGCTGTATTTTGTAGGCTTCTTCTTCCACACGCCGCGGTCTTGGGTAACTATTCAACAACTCCCAGTGTCTTTTTTGACATCATGTATGGGGGTCTGACATAGTACATTTTTTACACACAACGCAAACAGATTTAGCTATGAATTTGATTTGATGAAAATCTGTCTAATCGTTAGAGAATTCTCAGCTGTATTCTCAACTGGTGTAGGGATCACAGCCATCGAACTGATATTTACCACCACGTACCACTTGTCACTTACCACCGGGTGAGATTGCAATCAAGGGCCAACTTGTATCGCATTAAAAATAAAAAAATAAAAAAATTACTCGTATACTACTTGCATTGTCTTATGGACTAGATCTCACCTACAATGAAATATAATGGTGACCTTGACCTGTCAGGGGTGGTTTAACTTTGACACTGACTTTATTGCGGTCGGATACTCGAAATCTATCAACGTTGTCGAGACGTGCCAACTCGTATTAGGTCCACAGTTTCGGTCTGTGGCTAGTATTTCTTTTCCAGTGGTCGTTAATTACAAGCCTCAGGCTGCGGCCGGCGTCGCGCGTCGCAGCGGGCCGCGTCGCTACAAGCAAATGCACTTACGCCGTTGGTGCCGTGACGTCACCTCGCACCACACACACCGCACACAACACCTCTCACACTCTACAGTCCTGTATATTATACCAGATATCCTGAGAATCTCAACCACACCGTCACATGTGAAGGAAGTCAAACTAATTTCTAAAATCTACTCGATTCTAATTCGAACGCTAGGATATGAAATGCCTTTAGGCCAGCTAATGCCTCGTAGAGGTGGACCACGGGCGAGTAAGAGGCGATTACTGGCTTCAGTCACTCACTCGGTCATGCTATATCGAGCGCCAATATGGAGAAAGACACTAAAGATGGCAAAGTACAAAAAGTGCTGACAAGAATACAAAGGCTGCTTGGCATACGAAAATGTGGTGCCTATAGAACAACCTCACTGGAGGCCGTACAGGTAATAGCTGGCCTGATACCCATAGAGAGGCTGGCTATAGAACGTAAGACGATACCGTAAGGAAGAACAGAAAACACCTAAAGAGGAAAGACAATAAATGCTAATGGAGTGGGAGGCGGAATGGAGAAGCAAACGCAAAGGAGCATAGACCCGAGAACTCATACCCAACCTCATAGTGGATAGGACGGAAACACGGAGAAGTCGGTAGATGGATCTATGGAATCGATGGATCATCCATAGGCGAGGAATGCTCATACTGCGGGGAAGAGGATACTCCGCAGCACGGTATATTTCAGTGCCATGTGATTCTACAGGAGAGAAACTTAGCAAACGGTGGAAAGGAAGATAAGCTAAATCCACAAAACCTGATACACAGAATGTTGAAGAATGAAGATGAATGAGAAAAGTACGCCAAGCTAATAAAACATAATAAAGACGAGATAAAAGCGAGAAGACGACGAATTGGAGAGACACAGACGCCCTGAAAAACAGCTGCCTTCCTGACGTAATGCTTCGTGCAATTCCGGGAAGCCGTGAGCTAAGATATCGAAGAGTAGAGGAGGTTTAGTAGGTCACTGCGCAACATCTGCAGTAGAGTCAGCAATGCCAGACGCAATCCATGCGAGTTTTTCTCTTCCAAATAAAAAAAATGGACAAACTACATCAAACGAGTCGCAGGGAAACACTGGATGGCGGTGGAGCATGACCGTGGTGTGTGGAAGTCCCTACAAGAGATCTATGTCCAGTGAAAGTCTATCGGTTGATAATAATGATAATGATGAAGATTTGAATGGCAAAGCGAATGCGGCAGAGGCTGAATGATTGCTGTTAATGAGGACATTGATTCAGACACCGACGTCATGTCGGGTTAGTTTCGTTCTGTGGATTCAGAGGTTAGTATAAGTTTTCATGGTGATATTGGCGTTTGACACTAACACTAATTTGTGAATTATATTGTACAGGTACAGAGCAGCCGGCAAAAGCTTGGATGTTTTGTTTGCTAACTGTCAACTTCATGTGATATTATGTAGCCATGCGGGTTCCGCACATAAGTGCGATCATGGTAGAGAACAAAAACCTCAAAAACGTCGAAACAGGTACTTTAACATTGTAATTATTTAATGTGGATATAGGTAATATTGAATTACTAAACCATAAAGGAGAGAACCAAGTTCGTTATGAACACAATGCCATTATTAAGCTGCAGACACATAACTGTGACGAGCTGTTGAGGTTAATGGTGATGCAGATGCGACAGACGGCGATTGGAGTCACATTTTATATCGAAACTTGCACACTTTTTTATTACTTTTTTTTTAATGACTAATATTCCCCTTTCCTCTCCAACTAAGCGTCAAGCCTGTGCTAGGAGTAGGTAGGTACGACAAATAGTGCAACGGGCAGGGTTTGAACCGTCGACCTTTCGGTTTTCAGTCCACTCCTTTACCCGTTGAGCTATTGAGTCTCAAATCGTACTCAAAATCTTCCTTAGCTGACTGAGATGAACCCTTTTTGGAAAAACGCGTTCGACGCGATTTACAAGACGCTTTAGAACTTCTGGAGTTAATGTTTCCCTCGTATTATGATTTCAGTCAGTTCGCGATTACAAGGTCGTATGGGCTGCGTATAGTGCGCCTTTTACGTATTTCAGTGAGAAGCTATAGTACGCGACAGCTCGAGATGGCAATCGGGGAGGGAACGCCCCGCACAGCCCCCGCGCTAACCCGATGCGGGCAGGCGCGGGGGACGTGCGGATATGCGGGGCATCCCTCCGCCTCATACGATTGAGATCTCGACCTGTCGCGTACTATACTTGTTTACCTCTTAAGTCAGTCAAGGAAAAATATATTATACACACTCGCATCGCATTAGGGCGCGCGTTTTTCGACACACTCATGCAGTTTCGTTACATCACTTCACAATACCGTAATGTGTTTGCGCCTTTAAGCACGGACACAAAATTACATATAGACCCAATTAATAAGCTTCCGAGCGCCCATATAAGCCGCTGCGTAATCGATTCTGAATATTCGATCAAAAATCGACCCCCATAAACCCGTCAGCGTACAAAAACAAACAGAAGTCGTATTATTATTGATACAAATAAATTGTACGCACCGTGAATGGATATCGATAAATTGAAAAGGTAAAAACATATCGATTATTGTAAACAGCTGGCGGGCATTTATGCAAAACGTTCTTCGGATCAATTCAACAGCGGTAGCGGACACCGGCCTTAATTGAATACTAGGGATGCGACTGCCATCTATAATATCATCATCATCAAACAATAGACGTCCACTGCTGGACATAGGTCTCTTGTAGGGACTTGCGCCGCCGCCATCCAGCGGCTCCCTGCGACTCGTCTGATGTCGTCAGTCCACCTAGTGGTGAGTGTTCCAACATTGCGTCTTGTCTTCCGGTGCGAGGTCGCCATTCCAGCACCTAGGGACCCCAACGTCTATCGGTTTTACGAACTACGTGCCCTGCCCAATGCCACTTCAGCTTCGCAACCCGTTGAGTTATGTCGGTTACTCTAGTTCTCCTACGGATCTCATTTCTGATTTGATCACGTAGAGAAACTCCAAGCATAGCTCTCTCCATCGCATCTATAATCTACTTTTCCTTAACTGCGTCAAAAGTTAAACAAGTAGGTTTTCGCTGAAATGCACTATAGGTAGGTATATGGCGCATAGGTCCTTGTAACTAACTAACAAGGAAATCTTGATACGAGTGAAAAACTTAACTCCAAAAGATCTAAAGCGCCGGGAAAATCGCGTCACTTACGCGTTACTCCAATAAAGTTTGTGCGATTTGCTTATCTTTTAAGCCAGCGAAACTGGTTGTCTTAAGCACAGGGAAAAATCTGAAAACCGCGAAATTGTGGTTACTACATCATGAAAAAAATTAAAATGTGTTCGTGAATAAATATTAGTATATTCAGCTTTCAAAGTAACCATCACCTCATTCCATGTGGGGTATCATATGCAAATGCTTTAATTGTACATTCTAAACAGACTTTTATTTATTGTAATATATAAAAGTTTTTGATTTATCGTGCAAAATGTCGAAAAAATACGACTGTAATACGGAACCCTCGGTGTGCGAGTCTGACTCGCACCTGGACGGTTTTTTACTTACGACTCGTTGACTCAGGCATCACCCCTACAAGGTCGACAAAAACGCGTATGCGCACATCACTATAGTAAAATACATGTTTGGCCTCCCTACTCGCACCGCAACGCCCACGATGCGTCCCTTCGCATTTTTCCAAAACGTAATTGATTGTATTTAACCCTTTATCAGCATTTGTCGAAATATTCTAATTTTCAACCGAGTATTTTGGGTTTGCAAAAATAATGTTTTTTGTTTATTACAAAAGTAGTTTTTGGGCGGTTTTTAAATAGACAAAAAAAGTGGCTAATTCTATCACACAATCTCTTAAACTAAACTGACTGGCCTAAATTGTGAAGAAACTTGAATTCTTGAAGTTCTCCATAATGTTCTCAAAAGTGTGTGAAATTTGCAAATCAGCACTTGGCGGGCGCTGTGGACTTTGGCCTAAACCTTTTTCATGCTGATAGGAGAACTGTCTTCAAGATGTTTTCAGTAGTGCGCCGGGGATGGAATGATCATGATGATGATTATTCCTACGGACTGTACCGTTAATATCTCTTATGATAGGGCAGCGATTTATCGTCATAACCATTAATTAAGAATGTTGTTCTATTTTATTACATACCTACGTAAGGAGCAGTTACACAACAATCTGCTAACGTAAGGTTACTGTTAAAATTGACAACCAAAAAACGGCGGGAGGGTTGAACACATTACCGCACGCGACTACCTCCGTAACTGTCACTTTGTGTCGGTCAATCACGGCAGCAGCCAGTGTCACAAGACACATCATCATCGTCATGATTAACCCATCGCCGACTCACTACAGAGCACGGGTCTCCTCTCACAGAGAGAAGGATTTTGGCCATAGTTTACCACGATGGCCAAGTGCGGATTGGCAGACTTCACACACCTTTGAGAGCATTATGGGGAATTCTCAGGTATGCAGGTTTCCTCAAGATGTTTTCCTTCACCGTTAAAGCAAGTGATATTTAATTACTTAAAACGCACATAACTCCGAGTTAAACGTGTGTTCCTGGGCTCGAACCCCCACCCTCCAATAATTAGGCGGACGTTCTAACCACTAGGCTATAACAGGCTAGCACAGCAAGACACATAGTACGAATCAATCATGAGCTTGTTGCAGTTTAAGGAAATGTGAGTTTGTAGACACTATTTTCGAATGTTAGAAACATCTTTTATGCTTTATCATTCACTGGTTTTAAACGTTACGTTAACTTTAACCACCTAACGTGCAACTGGTCCTGCATAAGTTGGAAAATTGTGCGTACAAGATTAATGATGGGTGCTGCCAACTCAAATTAAAGTTCTTTCCGAGATTTTAATAAGGCCTTTGTGATGGGGGAAGTTTTGGATTTATGTAAATTGCCAAGTTTGGCGCAGTTGGCAACTCGCGTCGCGTCGTCGTGTGTAACGCTAACTTGCTGTTCCGCAGGTACGGGAGAATCTTCGCAACTAATTAACAACTAACTTACATCAATATGGTGGTCTACTTACCTGTTATATTCTCCGACCGTAACAATACTCATTGTTTCAAAGATATTATCGGTTTTGTCCACAAAATCTCTTTCTAATTGGCGCTTTTAGTAGGTAATGATTTCGTCATTACTATCAGTACGTGACAAGTCGCAATGGCAATCGGGATGGGAACACCCCCCCCTCTCCCCTCATCCCGATTGCTATCTCGACCTGCTGAGTACTATAGATGAACCCTTCTTTTTTAAATCTAACCAACCCAACGCACATGTCATGTTAATTTTGTTGAAAAGTTAGACTGTGGCCGCTATATCGAGAGCTTTTTTTATTCAGATGCAAGTTAACCCTTGACATCAAACTCACCTGGTGGTAAGTGATGATGCAGTCTAAGATGGAAGCGGGCTAACCTGGAAGGGGTATCGCAGTTTTTATTAAACCCTTTGGTTTCTACACGGCATCGTACTGGAACGCTAAATAGCTTGGCGGCACGGCTTTGCCGGTAGGGTGGTAACTAGCCACGGTAACAAAACCTCCCACTGGACCAGACCAGAAATTTAGAAACCCCAGGAACCCGGGACCTCCCACTAATAAGACCACAATGCTTACCACTGCGCCAGGGAGGTCGTCAAAGCTAACTGAAACTCGTTTTATGCAAATGGGCATTGCACCGAATTGGGAGTACAGACAAGTAGCTACACATAGAGTGTGTAGAGGCGATGGAGAGGGTCGCGCTTACCCCATCTGTAGTTAATTTTATTTAATCAATTAACTGCGGAGTATTAACCCGTCCGCGGCGGTTGAACGTAAATCTTTCCAAGGGGTTAGTGTAAACCGATGGAATTTGCCGCTTCTGTGTATGGAAGGAACGCTTTTCGGAAATTAAAAAGGTTATATTACTAAGATTGAAATTCTGAACTTTCTATAGGTACATTTTAGCGTTTAAACTATCGTGAGTGATTTCCATTATTTCCATATTATTTCATGATTCTATAGAAAGATAGATTCAGATAGGTAAATCTATGGAAAAAATTAAATCAATAGTTTTGTATGATCGTGAGTTTTAATGAGCTTCCTGGCGCAGTGGTGAGCACTGAGGTCTTATAACGCCATACCCAGGGGCGATTAAAGGTTCCAATCTTGCCGGTTCCGCAAATTTTAATACGTAAGTATTTAAAACTATTACCTACTTATCTTTTTTTTAATTCAGATACAAAGTGATGATGCAGTCTAAGATGGAAGCGGGTTAACCTATCGAAGAGGAATGGGAATTTGGTCAGGAAGAATGGAGATCCGTTTTCAGTAGTGGGATGAAAATGGGTTGAATTTTTAGTGATGATTAGAATAATAAGAATCACGTAGTATTTAGAAATTCGAGTTCAATATCAAGTTAAATCATAAGTACCCTTATTATAAATGCGAACGTGTGTTTGTTAGTTAATTTGTCCTTCAAACACGTCGCAACGGTGCAACAGATTGACGTGATTTTTACATGGGTATAGATAAAGACCTGGAGAGTGGCACAGGCTACTTTTTATCCCGTCAAAATCAAATAGTTCCCACGGGATTTTTCAGCTAGTATCTAATAATGACGTTCCACAATTAAGCTATTGTGTTATGTCATCCGGTGGGACTCCTGGAGGAGGAGGAGGCTGATCCCTCAAGAATATCAAAATTTGGTTTTGAAAATGTCGTTGATGTTGATGAAAATGTAGTTTTCATTCCAACACGAATATTAACTGCTTTGTTATAGGTTTTACTGTGAAAATACGTTATACGGAGACAGAGCACGGGTCTCCTCTCACAGTGAGAAGGGTTTTGCCATAGTCTACCACGCTGGCCAAGTGTGGATTGGCAGACTTCATACACCTTTGAGAACATTGTGGAGAACTCTAGGCAAGCACAGTGACCTCCCTGGCGCAGTGGTAAGCACTGTGGTCTTTTTAGTGGGAGGTCCCGGGTTCGATTCCTGGCAGAGGTTCGGAATTTTATAATTTCTAAATTTCTGGTCTGGTCCGGTGGGAGGCGTCGCGGCCTTGGCTATAGTTGGTAAAGGCCAGCAATGCATCGGCGATTCCTCTGGTGCTGCAAATGTTCATGGGCGGCGGTAATCACTTAACATCAGGTGAACCGCCTGCTCGTTTGCTCGCTATATCTATTAAAAAAAAAATAGTTACCGCCCTACCAGTAAAGTTGTATTCTCAAATAATTTGTGTAAAGTAAAATATCGGTCCGAAGTAAATTCCGTTTCTTTCCTCTGTGGTAAAGTATTGCACTAAATGTACTAGGTAGGTATAACTTATGCGATTATAACTTCTTTGTTTGACTTTTAAAAAACTCATCCCTATCTATTGTCTTATTTTTTATAGGTAGCAAATAAGTTTCCAATAAGAGTTGTCGTCGTTTTGTACTGATTAAAATTTTTTAAGTAGCCAATTTCCCAATTCATTCCGATGTCGCGATATCCGAAGGGATCAAATATTTTCAAATTTCTAAAGAGTTGCTACCGCTTTTTAAACAATCCTTTTGGTAGATGTAACCGTTTTCTTTGATACCGCCTCGGGCGCCATTCTGTCAAACTTTTATATTTTGTGCCCACATCGGTTTTATTTCCAAAATTTTATATAAATGGTTTTGAATGGTGAAAACCTTTTCTTTTAAATTATTCAGTTCGAGTCTTCTAGAATCTAAATATATAAAATGAAAAGGTGGACTGACTGATTGATCTATCAACGCACGGCTCAAACTACTGGACCGATCGGGTTGAAATTTGGCATGCAGATAGCTAATATGACGTAGACATCCGCTAAGAAAGGATTTTTCAAAATTCAACTCCTAAGGGGGTGAAACAGGGGTTTGAAATTTGTGTAGTCCACGCGGACGAAGTCGCGGGCATATGCTAATAAAGAATATAAGTTGGTGGGTAAAACAAACATTTTTGTATTAAGTAACAATATAATAGATAGCGGGTCGAAGGTGGCTAGCCTCAGCTAAAGATAGAGCCAAGTGGAAATCCTTGGAGGAGGCTTTTACCCGAAGGGGGTCCATACAAAAACTTTAATTTTACATTATAATATAATTAGACCTACTTATGTAAATAATTTGTAATACTAACATACTAACCCTCATTTTATTTTATAATATTAACTAACTACTAATCATAATTATTTTAAGTACTTACTCACTGTAACTTTATGTCAAAAACTTTGTATGAAATTAAATAAAGCTTTATTATTATTATTATTATTTTTATATTATATTATATTATTATTATAATAGATACGGTTATAGGTTATAGAGCGGTTGGGCAAGTTGGGGTTCGCCCGGATCCGGCCCGGGGCGCGTACGTTATCACTAACTTTTATATTCTGTTGCAGATCGCTCATTGTTTCGCGAACTTCTCTCTATAGGGTAAAATTCTAAAGAACTTCGCCGCTACAATACTCTTTTTAAGAGAGAAACTTTTAATTAATCAAATTTAAACACGGGTTGTCTTCAAAGTTTTCGCATCTAAAATATACCGTTTATATTATAATCTACCAATTACTATACCCACGTAGTCGTTTGAAAATTACTTAATCACCCGAATTAGGGATAGAATTTCTAAAAATTATTTCTTAGCGCACACCTACTCTTTATAAAGAAGACATCCTCCAAATTTTATGTCTCTAAGACCGGTTTAGGCTGAGTGTGGATATATAAGTCAGTCAGTCAGTCAGTCAGGACTTTGAATTTTATATATACAGATTCTTGTGCCGTACATAATCCAGCACATTTTTAAGAACGCCTCCCGTTATACAAACATAGTGATAACATCCGTATATATGAATGACTAGCTCGAGCAATGAATTGACATTTGTCTAAAGCTGACAGGGGCATGTCCGTGGGCTTCTCGTGGGCATGTCTCACACAGACCAGCGACTATACTACGTCACACACGAACAATCATTTTCATCATTTGGTTCGGTCAGTGACGATGCAGTTTAAAACAACAAGCGATAACCCCCAAAAGGGGTACGGCAGTTACTTGTTACATTCACGCGCATGGTTTCTCGATTCGCCTCGTCTCCTTTATTACTGAAGGATGTAATTCGTTCCTTGGAGTGCCAGAGCCTTCCGCACAAGATGGTGGAATAATCAAGTGGGAAGTAATTACCATCGTGAGGAAGCCTGCATGCCTGAGAGTTCTCCATAATGTTCTCAAAGGTGGGTGTTCCCTTGGCCAGCGTGGTGGACTATGGCCAACCCCTTCTCATTCTGAGAGGTGACTCGTGCTCCAAGCGTGCAAGTGACATTACTTAACTCCGAAAAATGAGGCACGCACCTCGACCCTCGACCTGCCGAATGACGACCTCCCTGGCGTAATGGTAAGCGCTGTGATCTTCTTAGTGGGAGGTCCCGGGTTCGATTCCTCGCAGGGGTTTGGAAATTTATAATTTCTAAATTTCTCGTCTGGTCTGGTGGGAGGCTTCAGTCGTGGCTAGTTACCACCTTACTGGCAAAGCCGTGCCACCAAGCGATTTAGCCTTCTGGTACGATGCCGCGTAGAAACCAAAGGGGCATGGGTTTAATAAAAACTGCCATACCCCTTCCATCAGGTTAGCCCACTCCTATCTTAGATTTCATCATCACTTACCACCAAGTGAGATTGCAGTCAAGGGTTAACTTGTATCTGAATAAATAAATAAAAAGGCGGAGGTCTTAAACTAGGAAATTATCTAGTTCAAAATAATTCCCGACGTAGCACGCAGTTGCTTCGCCAAGCACCGACTACCGAGTTATTGAGGCAACTAAATATAAATAGGTGCACTTGTTAACATTGTAAAACTTTCTCTAATAGAAGTTAATAATACAAATCATTAACAACACTCGGCAGTCGGCCGCAGTGGCCGCTAACGAGATAACAGCTCCATACACCAAGATCCCGCTGCCGCCAGACCTTCCTTACTTTCTGGGAGACAAAATATGTGCGATAGAGTAGTGTTAGTGTGTACTATTAACTTACGCATATTTGCATAGTGCCGTGGACCAATTCATAGCAGCTACTGAAAGTACCTATTTAAAAATTTACTCACTTTTCTTAAAGTGAGTAAATTTACTGATTTTCATGTATCTTTTACAGAATATTGTTAATACTGCCATACACTTCCTGTCGACGGTGATTTCCGCCAGACGCTTTAAAGCTCGCAAAAATAACATAGTTTATATTACTTATAGTCTGAGTCCAAATTTTTATATTGAGCACTCATACATTACGAAAAGTGAGTACTGTTTTGACGTGCCTTTAGCAACTGATATCTTTAAATTGGCCCGAGATACAAGCTAGCAATGGGCAGGGCACATAGTTCGTAAAACCGATAGGGGTGCGAAAGTGCTGGAATCAACACCTCGCACCGGAAGACGCAGCGTTGGAAGACCCCACACTAGGTGGGTGGACGACATCAAACGAGTCGTAGGGAGCCGCTGGATTCAGGCGACGCAAGACCGTGGCGTGTGAAAGTCCCTACAAGATACCTATGTCCAGCAGTGGACGTTCATCGGTTGATGATGATGATGATGACAAGCAAGCAAATATGCGAACATTAAAAGTACACACTAGCACTACTCTATCACACACATTCTGTTTCTCAGAAAATAAGGAACGTCCGGCGGCAGTGGGATCTTGGACTATAAAATATTTCATTCATAGTCAGAAGCCAATTAAAGAAACAAATCTACACTAATATTATAAAGAGGAAAACTTTGTTTGTTTGTTTGTTTGTTTGTTTGTTTGTTTGTACTGAATAGGCTCAAAAACTACTGGACCGATTTTAAAAATTCTTTCACCATTCGAAAGCTACATTATCCACGAGTAACATAGGCTATATTTTATTTTGGAAAAAAATAGGGTTCCGTAAGATATTTGGGTTTTTCGGACACAAGGTGTAAAAAATCAACCAGAAAAGTTACTTATTTGCGTACGCTGCCTAAACTATAAAAGATAGAACCATAAAATGTTCTAATTAATTGTAGATCTTATAAATATCTACAAAAAAGTCCGCGACACACTATACCCATCTATGTCGAGTGAGGCACAGCAACCATTTTTTTATTTAAAAATCTTGAATTTTTTTTGGACTACATTTAAACGCGTTTATTTTACTCATGCTATTAATCCTTATCAAAATAAATGATTTCATCACTAAGAACAGTTTATGGAGATAATATTTGGTCTTTGAATGATTAAAATTGGACGTTTGGTTTTGAAGTTATGGCGAAATTAAAATATTACGATTTCTGCTGCACGGCCCGTTGTATTATATAAAGAGGTAATGTCGTTAAGTTTGTTTGTAGGGGGTAATCTTTAGAACTACTGAACCGATTTTAAAAATTCTTTCACCAGTAGAAAGCTACATTATTCCTGAGTGACATAGGCTATACGGGATCTTTAAAAACCTAAATCTACGCGGGCGAAGCCGCGGGGATCATATATTATATAAAGAGGTAATGTCGTTAAGTTTGTTTGTAGGGGGTAATCTTTAGAACTACTGAACCGATTTTAAAAATTCTTTCACCAGTAGAAAGCTACATTATTCCTGAGTGACATAGGCTATACGGGATCTTTAAAAACCTAAATCTACGCGGGCGAAGCCGCGGGGATCAGCTAGTTACAAATAAAATGAAACAACACGAAAATAATTACTAAACAATATTGAATTGAATGTCCGATCGGAACGCCATTACCAACAATTGGAGATAGAGAAATAATTATAAATCGAGATTGGAGACGTGGAAGTAGCGGATCCCCATCCGATTATGGTTTCAGTTTAACTTGCTCGCACACGCTCCGGTCCGGTTCCGATTATGGTTTCAGTTTAACTTGCTCGCACACGCTCCGGTCCGGTTCCGATTATGGTTTCAGTTTAACTTGCTCGCACACGCTCCGGTCCGGTTCCGATTATGGTTTCAGTTTAACTTGCTCGCACACGCTCCGGTCCGGTTCCGATTATGGTTTCAGTTTTACTTGCTCGCACACGCTCCGGTCCGGTTCCGCTATTCATTTAAAACTGAAAGTCATTGTCACCAGGAGCATAATCACATCACTTAAGTCTTTCTACAAAATTGAAGCTGATGATTGAACTTATTTGAACCACATATTTCAAGACACAGTTTTCAAAAGATTTGTTCAAAGAACAACAAGCTTAATTTGCTATAATCTGCCAAATCCACGGTATTGCTTGTAGCTAATGCTATTGTGTGATATAATTTGTGTGGTGAGTGTATGAGTTTTTAAAAACTTGTGTCCGTCGCCGGGATGCAAAGTAGTATATCGTTGTACCAAATTACCTAACAGCTGAACTGTGAAAAGTTATCAAACAGACAACTGGACGTGAAAGTTCACATCACTACTCATATTATAAAACCCAAAGTGTTTGTTTGTTGGTTTATTGATTTGTTCGCTGTCCTTCAATCACGTCGCAACGAGGCAACTAATCGATGCAATTTTTCCATGGTTATAGGTGACCTGAAGAGTGAAAAAGTAGCTTTTGCTTTTTTTTTCAAAATAATCAAAGAATATCCATGGGATTTTTGATAAACTAAATCCATGCGACTGTAGTCGCGGGCGTCAGCTACTATTTTTTTTAATATGAAGCTTGTTAAAGATTCTGCGACGGCACTCACGGAGCCGGATCCCGACCGGAGCGTATCTCGTCCGCTATAAGATGGCGATGTTATCGTTTCATATTTTAATAGGTTTCCGCGGCGGCACCTCGCCCGGCCCGGTAATTATATAAAGTATTTGTGGAGGATAAATCCAACAGAGAGGCGGGGGCCGCGCCTGATGAAGCTTAAATCAACACACGAAGTAATTACAATCGAGCTACACTTCATCTCAGATGCGAATACTGATTACTGTAGTCTGTAAGTACCCGTGGCGGAGGCCCTCTCTCCTCTACACGAGTCGAATCTATCGATAGTCCAATCTTTTTTGGGTTCCGTACCTCAAAGGGAAAAAAGGACCTTATAGGATCACTTCGTTGTTTGTCTGTCTGGCTGTCCTGACTGTCTGTCACAAAAACCTATAGGGTACTTCCCGTTGCCCTAGAATCATAAAATTTGGCAGGTAGTTAGGTCTTGTAGCACAAGTAAAGGAATAAATCTGAAAACCGTGGATTTGTGGTTACATCACACACAAAAAAGTTTAAATGAGTTAATAACCTTTAAAAAAAATGTAGGTATTTTCAATTTTCGAAGTATGATAACTATATCAAGTGGGGTATCATATGAAATGGCTTTACCAACATATTCTAAAATAGATTTTTATTTATTTTTATGCATAATAGTTTTTGATTTATCGTGCAAAATGTCGAAAAAATACCCGAGAATCAAAAACCCTCGGTGCGCGAGTCTGGGTCGCACTTGGCCGATTTTTTTATTGGAAAGATTGTGTTACGCTTGACGACAATCATACTTAATAAAATCCGGCCAAGTGCGAGTCGGACTCTCACACAATACACTCCCGGACAGTGTAATAAAAAAGTTAATGACGGACACTGCCATCTTGCAGAAAATCTTCTAAAAATGTAGCCTACGTCACCTAGACTACAACAACGAATCAACTGACACCTCGTTCTTCAAAATCGGCCTAGTAGTTTAGCCTCTACAGTGGAACACACATAGATACAAACATACATACATAGACTGCCAAAATCATAAGCCTTCCTTTTGGCTTTGCCGTAGTCGGATAAAAAGGAAAAGATCAACATTTCTCCTTATGGATTTGTGTTGTTGTTTTATTTTTGCATTTGCCAAAACAAATAGAGGCCCGGGTCAGGGCGCCGCCGCACGCCGCGCGCCGCACGCCGCGCAGTAGGCAGGTCCTAATTAAAAACTAAACATAGGTATACGCGGCGGCGACGCGTACGCCTCGGCCGTTATTCACTCCGACCGTCCTCCTCCCAATCGATTACACCACTGCTTCCCAAACAAGACTGTTTCAGAGAACTTCACAATCTTTTTCGACTACCCTGGCACAATGGTGAGCAGTGTGCTCTTATCGGTCCCGGGACCTCTGACCGATAAGACCACAAGGCTCACCATTGTGGGCATTGAGGGGCAATTTCTAAATTTCCTCTGGTCTGGTCTCGTGGGAGGCTTCGGCCTTGGCTAGTCACCACTCTATCGGCACAGCTGTGCCGCCAAGCAACTAAGCGCTCGGTACGGTACTCTGTAGAATCCCTGAACCTTGGCAGTGCTAGAGGTTGTAGACAGAGTAGAATAGGCACAAAAAGAAAATAGAAAGCATTTATGAAAGGAACATAATAGATACTATGTAATATTATATAATATATATATATATATATATATGACGTCGATAATAAGTGTAAAAAGATAGCTCATTAACATTACGCAATCTTCCCCACCGTCATTTTGAGACAATAAAAGTGAATGCGGCGGTACGAGGAGATTTCCCAGATAAAAGACGCCCTAAGCACGTCCTTAATGACCCCGACGATCAAATCATGACCGACAATGCACCCTATCTCGTAGGGCTACACAATTCAACCTCATCACAGCGTCTTCGCCGGCGAAGACGAGGTCCCCGATTTCTAACGTCACCCGGACGTGGGCTCACGCCACGGCCTCGGGGGCGTACGGACTAACCAACAAAACCGACAACTCAACCCATCCCAACGTCATCCTAAGCCGTGGTCCGAGCCTCACAGGAGGCGCCCTTAGGAGGACGTTGCCCCCCGACCTCTCGTATTATTTCTTCGAGCCCTAGGGCTCACCCCCAGGCGGAGCTTCGCGCTCGCCAACCCCCCCGGTGACGCTGTAGCGGCCAGTAGGGCCTACGCAGCATAGTCAATCCGAAACAACACACACACAAATACGAGGAGATTATTATTCGTTTGGCTTCAGCCAGAGACGCTTCTCAGTGGATACTATGTGTGTCGTACTGTAGGTATTATTATTATCATTGTTGTTGTATCCTAATGTGGTTCCAGTTGTTAAAGGTTATAGTACTAGGTTGTGGAAAGTGATGTGATTGTGTGAATGATGGTATAGTGTGTGTTCACTAGCTGTTTATCTGGTAAGTCTTTCGTATCGTTCCAATTTGCATAAGACAAACGTGATTGTTGTAGTTGATGTTAATTGAACTAAGTGTGGTGTGCTAGGTTAGCTGGTTGGTCTGGGACCGGTATGGGGACATGGTGGAGCCGGTCGCTATGTAGGGACTTAGCCAGTGTTAGTTAGCATTGTCTAGTCTCATAGAAGACGTTGTTATCATGACTCATTATTATTGAGGGTAGTATAGTCGAGGGTAGTCTGTGATATCTCTCGTAGTGTGCGAGAATAATGTTAGTACGCCTACATAGGCTCGGTTAATCTAATATGTTGTAATCCTGACTTATCCGTCTGAATCATTATCATCATTATCTTCCATCTAGGAAAGGCTTATCAGTTTCTTTCCTACATATACATTTACATACATCCCCACACGCATAAAGTACGCGTAAGGTATAGGTGGTAGGAGGCTTAATGCAGAAACGTTGTCTATACATATATCCACATCTGTACAATAATGAGCACGTTACCGCGATATCGGTGCCTACTGCCGACCGAGCACCGCCGCCCGCCCGCCCGCCCGCCCGCCGTGGGCGTTCGAGCGAATATCTACTGCCCGACTGCTTCAGCTCTAAACCTTGTAAATGGCTTTCAATTAATACAATACAATTAATGAAAATTCTTCATTGCACATAAAACAAGTCAAAGTCAATCGGTTTATGAGACGGGGGGAAGCCCCGCACACCCGCACACCCGCACACCCGCACACCCGCACACCCGCACACCCGCACACCCGCACGTCATTAGCGCTCACCCGCACCGGATTTATATTAATACTTTAATTTGATTGTATTAATAATTTGTGCGAAAGGCAGAGAATATAGTTATTTATTAGTATACATGAACATAAAGTGACAAACCCACACAAATATTTCTTTCAAAGTACCTATCTATTGGTACTTTCGAAATGAGGTGATTGAGATGAATGTAATGTATTCTGTAGAAGCTAAATCGGCATCATTATTACCGATCGACATTTCCTAGGTTTCATTTTCTAGGTTTTCTTTGACATCATTTTTTTGGATATTTTTTCCATGTAAATTGTAAACGTGTAACACTTTGAAAAAATGTATTATTGTGAAATTGCGCGCCATTGCATGGCAGATTGTAAATGACTTTTAGAATTCTAAGACCCCATTTGTAGGGGGAGTCCGGGAGAGTTTAGCAGGTAGGAGACATTAGCCACTGCTCATAAAATCTTTGTGGAACTAGATATTGCGACTTTGCCACACTTCTTAGACTCCATAGGCGCCTCCCACCTCGCTCACGAGACACCGTTGCGATCGGCAGTTTTGTTTAGGAGTAAGAAGTGACTAAACATTTTCGTGCCGGTAAGTAAATTTTTTCAATTTTCGACATTTAATTTCTGTTTCTTACTGTGAATAGATTCCAGTATATCATTTATATACATCGTAAGTGTAATTATCCTAGTAACATTTACGGCAGACAGCTTTTACTTAAGTGTTATAGTTTTTTATAAAAATGTAATAACGTACAGATTTGTGTGCGGTGGGAGACATTACCCTGGCGGTGGGAGGAGACTTTACCCCGGGTAATCTCGCCCGTTGTTTCTCCGGCAATAATATTTTTGTATTACCTCCAGATGTAACCACGATCATCCTGCCTTCCTTCATTACCTTCATCATCTACTTTACAACGTCAGTCAGAGCCTTCAACATCAGCATTAGTATTCATGAATTAATCTGCGGCGTCTAGAGCCAATTCACTATCAATTTTGATTGAGGAAAAAAATCTGAGCAACCAATGACAATCAGCAGAGGTAGCTTGTACATCTCAAAATCTGGATAATATGACAACGGTAGATTCTGATTTAACACAAAAACCAAAAATAGTTTTACCACAAATGATTCGTTCAATTCCAAAGGCTGCTCCTTCATCGTGGTAAACAGCCTAAAAACTAAAATTTTAGCAAAAACGCCAGAAAAACTAGACCTAGATGATGATATAGATGGATTATGCACTGAAAAATAAGAAAATTAAAATAATTTAAAAAACAAAAAGGTAAAGCAAAGAGAAAAAGACAGTAAAAAGACCATTGAAAAAGACTTGTTTTACAGTCAAGTGACAGTTAGACAGACCTTGATGAAGAACCCAAGTATGATAATAGCTATGATAGTCCATGCGATAAAGTAGGAGATGAAATTGATAACTGGTTTTGTTTCAGCTGTAGAGAAGAGAAAGTTATGGGCATGAGACTTAGCGCTTTTTGTGCAAATATGTACATAAAATATGCGTTGGACTGTCCAAAGATGATAAGGACATGATAAGGAACAGTTTATTTGTATTAATTGCTCCAATTAAAAAAGGAATTCTCATTTACTACAAAATACTATGTTTCATATTTTTATGAATAATTTTTTTTATAGAATTATAATTTGTAATGATTATTTGGCTATTTTTTACCCGGGTAAAGGCTCCCCACTTGGGGGGTCAAGTCTCCCGCCCAGGCGGGAGATATTAGCCGAATGTCACTTTGGTAGAAATCGTTAATTACTCATAAACTATTAATGATGTATCAAACTTTATTAAGAGAAAATATAGCTAAATAGTGCAGCTTAAGATACAATTGATAAAAAATAGCGATTTTTAAGTATATAAAGATTTATGAGCATTTTAGTGGAAGGCGGGTATACTCTCCCGGACTCCCCCTACATAAAATTTTGCAATTAATAAATAATCTAATCGATAGACGTCAACTGCTGAACATACTCGTAGGTCTCTTGTAGGGACTTCCTGACGCCACGGTCTTGTGCCGCCTGAATCCAGCGGCTCGCTGCGACTCTTGATGTCTTTGTCCCCCTAGCTGTGCTCTACTGGTGCGGTGTCGCCATTCCATGACCTCTATCAGTTTTTCGAAATATGTACCCCACCCATTTCCACTACAGCTTCGCAACCCCTAAGTTATGTCGGATACTCTGGTCTCGGGTTCTTAGCGTATAGGCATAATTACCATGTCTCGGATCCAGATGTCATCACTGGCAACACGTCGAAGACTGGTCTTGAAGCACTGAGGAGTACAACTACGACGACGAACAGCTAATTAGGTACAACTTTTTATTACTATTCACTATAGGCAAACGCTTGACCACAATCACACCTGCTGGAAAGTGATGATGAGGCCATAGGTTGCACAGTAGACGGGAACTTTAAGTGCAGTTACAAGGTTTACGAGCAGGAGCCCGCGCCCCGCGCCCCGCACCCCGCACCCCGCGCCGACATCCGCCAATTAGGCTTAAAATAATGAAGGTATTTTATATTTTCCGCGCGGCATGTTAACCCCGCTCGCCCCGGGACTGTACCCCTAGCACGAGTTCACACATCTCGAAGCGTTTGATGGTTTTCGAAACTCACCAAAAAGCGACTGAATTGGGCCTGTTACTTCAATCTTACACACCTCACTACATCATCCATACTTCCATACTAATATTATAAATGCGAAAGTGTGTATCTGTCTGTCTGCTAGATTTTCACGGCTGAACCGTTCAACCGATTTTGGCGAAATATGGTAGGCTACTTTTTATCCCGGAAAATTAAAGAGTTCCTACGGGATTTTCTAACTCCACGCGGACGAAGTCGCGGGCATCATCTAGTAATACACAAATGTTATCTAGATTATAATATGTCATCAAACCACGAAATAAGCTTCAAATCATTAGATCGTATATTGTTACCAACAACAACGAACAAATTGAACAAAGTTTTCGCTAAACGTTCTGGTTATAAATATGCGAATGCAGCAGAAGTCTGCATCCAACAAGAAACTTAACATAAATCTTTGTAATATATCGATAAAGAAACAAACAAATTGACATACAACTTATAGCACAAACTGAGTTTTTGCACGTAGGTACCGTCTCTACCATTTTCGGTTCGGGCGGTAAATCTACAACCAAGCTTTGGTTGTGGATGTTGTAGCTGTGACGTCATCCGAGTCACAGCTGAAAATCAACCTGCATTTTATGCTTGTTGCTGATGATGCGTATGATGCAAGGCATTATGCTGAGCTGTACACCCATTTAGAATCGTGTCACAGATGAAAACGTTACATTTATATGCTTTGTGACACCAACAACAAATAAATGCATTTTCTTTCTCTCTTTTCAGATACCTGTGAACCAATTCGAAATCGAACTTCGTTTAGGACAACTACTGAAACTCATAGAAGGGATGCCGGAGGTCATACGCCGCGGCCCTCCGCAGTGTGATCAAGTACCTAATGTTACAGCACAAAGGGACACGCTTCGGCTTTGCCGGTAACGTTTTGTGTGTGAAATCATCCCCGTAATAAATAGGCAGGGAGCTGGTAGAGTAGGACGTCGGGGGCTCAATCACGGGCACGGACCTCTAACAAAGTGAACTAGAGTGCGGAAACTCTCGATTTTGATCCTGAATCGATATCTGTCAAATATTACGCTAGGGGTGACGTGAAATCAAATTAGGCGTCAAAACTAGGTAACATTTGACGCCGGGCAATGCATGCGAAGCCTCGACGTTTTGAGACAAGTTTCCTAACTGTCGTGAACTGTGCCTCTAAGTTATTTACCGTAGAAAGAAAAGAAGCTCTTTCCAAAATATATTCATCCCAATTAGTAATCAGATTGGGTATCAACATCACACCTAATCTTAATTTCGGGAAATGCATCGAGTCAAAGGCCAAAGCAGCTGCCAGGAAACTTGGTATCCTGAACAAGGTGAAGCGGTACTTCACGTCAAAACAACGCCTAGCTCTTTGTCAGGCTCAGGTTCGGTCTGGCATGCAGTACTTACTGCTGCCCCCTTTGGGATGGCTCTGCCAAGTACCAACTCGATGCATTAGACTCGATTTGAAATCCTATTGCATCAATGTGGCGTTTAAGTCATATCAGCTCAATTGGCACCGGCTCGCGGCCTATGATCTGGTCGGCTCATTAGTGTTTAGTATTGTAGTCACATTGTACGGAGCCACGGTTCCTATTGTTGATGTAATAACGATGTACCAACGAAACTTATTACTTATTAGTATTACCTCCCCACGGCTTACTCAAGTGCTTTTTAGACAAACCCGGATTAAAATTGAGGTTATTTTTTAGGGTTCCGTACCTCAAAATAAAAACGGAACCCTTATAGGATCACTTTGGTGTCTGTCTGTCTGTCTGTCTGTCAAGAAACCTACAGGGTACTTCCCGTTGACCTAGAATCATGAAATTTGGCAGGTAGGTAGGTCTTATAGCAGACATGCGGGGAAAAACCCGAAAACTGAATTTGTAGTTACATCACACAAAAATTGTGGTCATGAACTAATAATTTGTATTTTTAATTTTCGAAGAAAGATAACTATATCAAGTGGGGTAGCCATATGAAAGGTCTTTACCTGTGCATTCTTAAACAATTTTTTATTTATTTTTATGCATCATAGTTTTTGAATTATCGTGCAAAGTGTCGAAAAAATACTACTGTAATACGGAACCCTCGTTGCGCGAGCCTGACTCGCACTTGGCAGGTTTTAAATAATGCTATACAGGTAAAATACTCTGTTGTGCAAGAGCGAGCACCTTATGTTAACTCGACTCCGTGAACAACGTATAGACATAATTAATGTAACACCCGACTATAGCAGTTACTTGTACCCTATATGCCAACGTTTCTCGCTGTTCTGTGGTAGAACGGTGAACGAGGAGCCAGGCGGTGAAGTTTCTGAGCACACTTTCCAAAGTAGGTATATCCGCTGAGCGGGCACAGTTGCGTCGCGCGTCGGTGGCTACTAAGGGCCGGTTGTTTCAAACCATTGGTCTTCGTAAGATCCGTTCGTTAAAATTTAACGGACGTAGACGAACTTTAACATCTGTTAATTTAAGTGCGTTGCTTCATTGTACAAAAAACTGTTCGTCATTGTTATTTTGGTTGCGAAACTAACCCTAAAAATTAACTTACTTCTCCGTATCCTTTTCTTATTTCATTTTAAGTATATTAAATTATATACATAGTTATTAATATTGCTACTTCGCATTTTAAACACTTTTTCTTTCTTACAAAATCTTCAAAAAAACTATCATTAAAGGCTTTGAATTAAATTGATTCCATTATAATTTGTAAATAAAATATTCCGTTTGTAAGAAGTATGAAGTTACGAACTGATTTGACGATCACCAATGGCGCCAGCACTGGTTAACGTAAACGTAACTTTTTAACGAACGTTAGCGCTAATAGATGCTGAATCAACGCTTTCTCTTTACTTACGTTCGTTAGCGCCATATTTAAAGGTTACGTGTCCGTCAAAGTTTGTTGAAACAACCGGCCCTTAGTCTCCAAAAATAAACGGCCGCTCAAAGATTGAAGCAAGTAAGCTTGAATAAATAATCAGTAGAGCCGCGCGGGTCGCGTGGCCGCTGTCGTGATCGATCGCCGCAATAGCGGGCGGATGATACATGCGGCGATAAATATCCCGAGACAAATGGTTAGAGCGACTCCGGAGAGTTGCGGCGACACTCAATTTAAAAGCATCAATTGTACAGAAATAACACGGAACACGGTTAAGATCTTTGGAAAACAAATCGTGGATCGCTCGGCCGACGACAATCGTGATTGACTGCGCAAGTGAACTTCTCTAATATAAACAAATTAATAGGGAGCGCCGCGCCGCCGCGCGCATAACTCACCCCGCGACACCCGCGACACCCGCGACACCCGCGACACCCGCGACACCCGCGACACCCGCGACACCCGCGACACCCGCGACACCCGCGACACCCGCGACACCCGCGACACCGAGCGCGGGATGAGCGACAGCGACACCGCCGTCTAAACATTCTACACTTATAAAAGTGCCTCTACATCACGGCACTGTGATTAATGTGCCACTCTTGCTCCGACCGCTCATTCCAGCTGACAGTGGAAATCAAAGGATATTTGGAAAATCTACCCACCAAGGTCGTACAACAGGAGAATAGTTTTGATCCAACTCGAAGGGGCGCAGTCGCTAAGCTTCAGGGATGCTGATCAGATAACTCTCTTCAGTAGGGCGATTGTGTAAAACCTGCATCAATCATTTTTACAATCTCAATATTTCCTGATTGGCTGAATTTGTGCGATTCTTGTTGCAACAATGCATTGTAGTCAATATAGTGAGCGAGCATCAACCAATCAGATGATTGCGATCGTAACATAGTAGCTGTCATTCTCCCGCAATCGCGCAGCTGATGTCTTAAAAGCAAATGCCCACCATCGATATAAATGACAAGATATGCCCAAGCGAACAAAATTCTTCACGGTTTTGAAACCAAATAAATCAACGCCACCTCAATGAACGACCCGTTTGAAATCCAGACGTCACTGAGGTTGCATTGGTGCTAAATAAACATTTTAGGACCAATGAGTCGGTGCCATTTTGCTTGTTCAATGGCCCTGTTCTTACGAAGTAATATATAAGTCTATGATTATCACAGAAGTTTTCAAGTTCTAACAGAGCTTTTATTTCAAGTTCTGACAATTCCCCCCAGAGCTTTTAATTCTTACTTTTTATTCGAACTCAACTCAATGAAATATTGTTGTGTGTTGCAAACTTCATTGAAACGTCACTACATTAGTGATCTAACAGAAAGCATCTAACGTGGATAGTAAATCAGGCTAACACAGAACACGCTCCGTTTTATATCGCGCTTCCTGTCTCCGTTACGATTATGATTTTAAAGGAAACATAACTCGCCGTCATAATTTTTATATGCGTCCACTCGTATTTTATGACAACCTATCACACAGTGCTTTTATTGTTTTACTAGCTGGTGCCCGCGACTCCGTTCGCGTGGATTTAGGTTTAAGTATAAAAATCTAAGATTTTCTGGAATAAAAAGCCTATGTCATTCTCCAGGTATTTGACTAAACTCATGCAAAAAATCACGTCAATCCGTTGCTTCGTTGTGACGTGTCACGTGATTGAAGGACACACCAACAAACCCACTTTTGCATTTTATAATTATGGTTAGTCATCAACTCAAATAACATTTTTGTATTCGGCGTTATTGGTCTAGCGAGTCCAAATACTTATCTATCTCTATACTGATCTCTATGAACGTAACGTCTGGCATAACATTCAATTTTGTCAACCAATAAAATATCACCTGCTTTAATGGTGAAGAAAACATCGTGAGGAAACCTGCATGCCTGAGAGTTCTCCAAAATGTTGGTGTAAATATAATCATCACCATCATGATTAACCCCCAAGCTGTGACCCGCATTAGCAGACTTCACACACCTTAGAGAACAGTATGGAGAACTTTCGGGAATGCAGGTTTCCTCAACATGTTTTCCTTCACCGTTAAAGCAAGTGATATTGGATTGCTTAAAACGCACACAACTGTTATATGTAACTTCACTTAGTAATCTCATATATTACACTTATTAGCTTATGCTCGCGATTTTGTCCGCGTAGACTACACAAATTCCAGACCCCTATTTCAACCCCGAGGGGTTGAGTTTCCAAAAATCCTTTCTAAGCAGATGCCTACGTCATAATAGCTATCGGCATGCCATATTTCAGCCCGATCCGTCCAGTGGTTTGAGCTGTGCGTTGATAGATCAGTCAGTCAGTCAGTTAGTCACCTTGTCCTTTAATTTATTTAGAATATTAATATAGCTCGTGTTATTTTGACTCGTAAGTCGTATTATGTGGTGGTAGTGATTGAACACGCTACAGTCTACACGTGTTGATGACGCCGCAGCCGGGGGGCGTGTTATCAGGGCCGGGAGCGATTTTAAGAATGAGTGCGCCTATAAATAATGGAGTCTTTACATTAATTATGAGCTTAATTATGTTAGAATCCCTTTGATTTACAAGCCTCTCGCCGCCGCGAGCGAACTGCAGTGGCTTACCGGAGTTTCGGGAGCCGCCTCGTGGTTATAATTATTTTTGTCTTTCTGTACGTAGGTAGATATATGCCGACAGCTTCACAAGGGATGTATAGCGAGATGAAAGTGAGTTCGGATGTGACGACGCTTGTGCCATTTGCAAGGATTAGAGCGCAGCATCGCAGGAACATGAGTTGATAGTGTTCTTGATACTTAGTTTGGACGCGGTGATGTTTATATCTGTTTAAACTTTCATTCCGCGTCGCAGTGGAAGGGTTTCAATTAAATTGTTTTCGATGTCGCGCCAATCAGCTCGAGCTTTCTTGTGTTTTTCGTTGTATTTTACATTTTTAGCTAACCTTAATCAATTTCATGTCTACTGAGTTGAAAATTACTAATGGTTAAACCATTGCTATGACAAAAATTAACAATGGGAGGCCTATGTAAGGAGGATTATGGAAATTGTACAAAAGTTTGTACGTGTGTGTGTGTGTGTGTGTGTGTGTGTGTTTGTTATTTTTTCACGCAAAAACTGCAGGACGGATTTGGCTGAAACTTGGAAAGAAGTCAGTCCACTCATGGACTCCCGGGAAATCAAAGAGTTCTCACGAGATTTTAAAAAACCTATATCCACACGAACGAAGTCGCGGACATCAGCTAGTCATGATAAACAACCGAGAGACGTCCACAGCTGCTCCCTGCGACTCGCCTGATACCGTCTGTCCATCTAGTGGGAGGTCTTCCAACGCTGCGCTTTCTGGTGCGAGGTCGCCCTTCCAACACCTTGGGAATCAGCTAGCAGCCTCTTACTTTTAACTGTTACCGAGTGAATTTCAGTCTGAGGTATATAATGTAGCAGTTGAATATAATAATGCGAACACGCGGAACGATGGCAGCCGGCACAAACGGTATAGTATAACATTCACATGGCGGGTTCCGCACGCCCGCGGCTGCGCGCGTGTTGGCCGCCGGCTACAGCCTCTACTCGCTGACGATATGCCACAACGCGAACCGCGAATACAGTACCTATGAGTACAGTAGGTACACGGCAGACATCGACCTTTAGAAAGAGATAGCGGTTTTGTGGAACGTTGTCTCTGTCGTTCAGACCGACAAAACTTCACATAGGTATGAGTGACAGAGACACGGCTCTACAAAGCCGAAATCTTATTCTAAAGGTCGATGTATATTATTTTCTGCCGCGTACTATACGAGCATTTTCAACTGTAGTTTTCAGATATAAAATATTAAAAACTAGCTGTTGCTCGCGTCTTCGCCTCGTCCCGCGGGAACTGTCTTTTCCCGTGGGTTTTCCAAAAAAAATTTTTTTTTTTATACAACCTTGGTCCTGACAATTATAAACACAACAAAAAAAGAAGTAACTAATTTAGTGCAGTCGTTTGGAATTCTAATAAAAAAAATCAGAGATAGTTTAGGTACATCCCGGGGACGGACACAGGCTACTTTTTGTCCAGGAAAATGAAAGAGTTCCCAAGGGAAGGGGGATAAAAGACCTAAATCCATGGCGACGAAGTCGCGGACATCAGCTAGTAGAACCATATTATATTCGATAGGTCTGACTGTTGTAGGTACCTGCACAGGCAGAGTGAACTAGAGTGAGGGTACTCTCAGTTTGATCCTGAATCGACGATATTATGTCAAATATTAGGTTGTGACGACGTGAAATCAAAGAAAAACAGGGCTATCTAGCGTCAAATGTACTAACATTCGACGCCTGCCAGCTTCAAGTTCCCTAACTGTCGTGAGCTGTGGTACAGGTCGGGTATTAACTATACCGGGAAGCGTCCTCACAATCAAATGGCATTAAGCAATAAAGCAGCGCACTCTGGCTAGAACAATCCCCGGCCGCACAATCGTCTCGCAGTGTTCAGGAACAATGGGCCCGCCACGCGATCGCTCTGTCGGACGAATGTCGCCCGGTGTCGTAAATCTGCGCCGCAGCCCGCCGCCGCCCGCCGCCCGCCGCCGGCTGTGGAATCCGTCGGGTTAATTAATGCGACGCTGATATAGGCTTGCTGCGATATATCGGGAACACTATACTATCGATACTAAATTATCGATGTATCTAAATATATAAAAGGAAAAGCTGACTGACTGACTGATCTATCAACGCACAACTCAAACTATTGGACGGATCGGGCTGTTTGGCATGCAGAGAGCTATTATGACATAGGCATCCGCTAAGAACGGATTTTTGAAAATTCAACCCCTAAGGGGGTGAAATAGGGGTTTGAAATTTGTGTAATCCACGCGGCCGAAGTCGCGAGCGTAAGCTAGTTCCATTATAATTATTGTCGGTATGATATGGTACTTTGTATCAAAAATATCGTCGTAATATGACGAAAAGATTAGCGCGTGATAGACGAAAATATTTAATTATTTTCAACCTTTTTTTGAAACTCTATTTCTATTAGCTATGTTTACAATTTCAAGCCTCTAGCTCATCGGGAAGTTAGTTTAAAATCGATTGCAAAGTTCGTGCCGAATACTAACAAACAAACTAAGAAACAGAGAGACAAGAAAGCAAGTTACGTTGCATTGCCGTCTAGTTCCAACCCATTTTTGAGATTTCAAGCCTCTAGCTCATCGGAAAATTCCTCTAAATCTAATGCATTATTTGTGCCGAACAAACAAACAAGAAAGCAAGTTAATAAAAACCCATTAAAATAGCATTATCGATGAGTTTGTAATAACTTTCCATCTCTAGACGCAAATGTGTTGCCCTCTGCACAGCGCAAAACGCCTCGGACCAGCCTTTCCTAAATTGTGTTCACATAGTCACCGCGTTGCCTAGAAGCCTCCCTTGTGTCTATAGGACTACCCCTACTACCCTCTACCACCAAATATTCATTATCAGTCCGATTGCCTGTCACTCTCCCACTATTAGGCAAAGTACAAAGTTGTTCAATGAAAATAACAAAGAACGATATAGTCACATGTTCCACGTATGAGGGACGAGAGCGGCCAGGAATCGAACCTGGGATCTCTTACTTACAAGAACTCAAACTCTAATCATTTATTCAAATTGGGTAGGTACAGTCAGCCTCAGAATTCGAGTAGCAATTGTGCAAAATCAAAAACCAGTCGCACGGGATTTTTAGAGAATCATGCGTTTAAATGTTATTATGGAGGTTACCTTGCATTCCAGGGACGGGCTACTACGGATAGACTACTTTTTGTCCTGGAAAATCAGAAATTCCCTAAAAAATCTAAAATAGACTAATCGCACCGTTTCTATGTCTATCAACTGGCGAATCTTTCTCACCGCCTATGCAGCAGATGAATCTGTTCAATGAGTTATTTATATGAGAGCCCAATTGGAGTTTAGCATTTAACGTTATTCCTAGAAACGGTGGTATTATCCACTAAATCTAGACCACAAGACCACAGCGCTCACCATTACGCCAAACAGGTCGCGGCTTGCGATTTAGCATTCACAATGAAAGGGATAATAAGTGAAGCGTGTGCACAGTCCGCATGACAAACTACCCGCACGCTGCTAACATACAAGCATACTGACCTGAACTACCTCTGGTAAGTGACAGAGACAACTATCTACGAAGCCGAAACCTCTTTCAAAGGGTTGAAATCCCCGAATATCACTTGCATAAACGGCGAAGAAAAACATCGTGAGGAAACCTGCATGCCTGAGAAGTCAGCCAATCCATACTAGGCCAGCAGCGTGGCGAGTTATAGCCAAACCCTTCTCATTCTGAGAGGAGACCCGTGCTCAGTAGTGAGCCGGAGATGGGTTAATAATGATGATCCTTTACCTTGCGGGAGACGATGTTAGATGGGATCGTACGCGGGGAAGCGGGGCCGGTCTTCTACACGGACCTCGTCTCATTGGCGGGGAACTACTTATAACCGACTACGGGAATTCGCGCACCATTGGCATAAGAGGCGAAGCAGCTCGGAGCGTACAGGTGCCAGGTCGGCACCGCGGAGGAGCAGCAGCGGAGATCTCAGCTGTGCTAGTGACGTCTAGCCCCCGAGGGGGGACAGTGGAGCATAGGACAAGGAGGAGACATAAAATAATTTGTTGGGAGTCAAGACGGCGCTCCGGAAAAATGCCAAGAGCAAGTAGGTACCAAACGGGCGCCCTCCCGCGATTCAGCCTATGTAACCGTTGGTTGTGTTGGTGGGGCCATGGGAGGTGGAGGGTTCTCCTTGATCCTTAATACCTTGTTCTGTGCCTCAGTGATCCCTGAAATGTATTCATCTCAAATGCAGCGGCGTGCGAGGTGCAACAGCATTTACCTTCCACTCCGAAGTGACAAGCGGCCGGCCGGTGTCCGGTACACCCACGTGTGTCCGCTGTGAGGGACATAAATCCCACCACTACAAGCGCTCCACTTTTTATCCCCGGGAAAAAGAATTACCGGAAAATAACCATAGGTTCGCCTTTTTACTCGTCTCAGATCTGTCAGCAATTTGTGATTGTATGGTCAGTAAGTGACCCTTAACCTAAAAAAAATTTAAATTGGATAGGAAATTTAGTTCGAGGTTAAATGCTCTATTTACTGGCCTAATTGTAACCGATTGGGACAAAGAGTGGGGCGCGTCATCACTCATCATGGATTGAACTATGTATACTGTCGCGCCGCGCTGCCGTCTATTTGTTCGGCCGTTACGTTTCGGCTCGCATGTGGGTGCCCTGCCTAACATTCTGCGACGTGTTCACGCAAACCACGCACGAAGAGCCGTACCTAATTAGCGAGGCCTAGCGACCACTGCGATGATTAGCGATGCAATGCTATTTTTCTCCCACTTGCTCAGAAATTACAAATTACAAAATGCACAGAACCCGGCAAGAAATATTGTACATCGATCTTTAGAAACAGATAGATAGAGTTTTCCTACCTACTTATGTGGCGTTTTCTCTGTCGTTGAGAGCGACAAAACGTCATATAGCTATGAGTGACAGAGACAACGCTCTACGAAGCCGAAACCTCTTACTAATAGTAATTGAGGTACAATGTTTTCTGCAAGCTAGGTACTGTAGGTAAACCTATTTTTTAGAAATATTTTACTTTTAGCTGTGCCTGAGTATACGTAGTGGTCTTTACAGCACCAATTTTAGACTCCTTCCCCGCCAGAGATGTGCTGGTGTCTGACCAGGGGCCGGAAAGTCGCTTATTATCACCTATTGTAGTTTTTATTAGCGCCGTCTATTAGTTGGTCACCTGAACTAAATTATTGCTTGATTTACTTTACTCTATGGTCAGACATTGCAAATGGCTGCCATTTGTGTTTTGAATCGGCATTGTGTTTCGTTTTTTCTGTTTTGGCGAAAGGTAAATTCCGTTACTAGTACCTACGTCGAGTCAAGTGGTTTCTTCTTCGTCTTCTCGTGAAATTAACATTTAGTGATCTGTGAGACATAATAAAAATAAAAAGTAAATCACAATCAGTGTTGTTATTCCAATGAACCTATAATAATTAAGGTGCCAATAAAAAGGTGGTCCTGTTACACTGCGTGCATTAAATAGATAAACCAAAATCAGATGGATCTTTGACTTTTCAGTGTTTTATTGTTTTCAATTCACTAATAAATTAAGTATTATTGTTAAATTAATACTTGTTTTAGAACTCAATAAAACACTGTAAAGTCAAAGGTCTATTGTGGTTTTGGTTTACCTATATAATGCACGTAGTAGGTACCGTGCCTATTTATTTATAGGTATAGTAGGTATATATGTATGTAGATACCTATAGGTATGTATACAGTTACAGTTGTAGGTGACCAACTAGATGGTGCTAGGTTTGCATTAGGAATTTGGGTGACATTAAAATCTTATGAGAAGGCTCTCTATTTCCAGTGTATTACATTACTCTATGTGTCTGACTGTTGAAGGTAAGCTACGAAACTACTTATATGTACCTACCTAACCGTTGCGCCATCTGCACCGGCAAGTCGGGAACTAAGTAGCTGTGCGACTCTAGCGACGGTAGGGAGAGTACGGGGCTACCATCGATAGCTCACATCCGTAGAATCCATAGCACGCATCCCTCCACACAAAAGCATAACGTCGTTGAACCCGTTTCCACCAATGCTAAGCTATGTGGAGCAATGAAAATGATTAAGTAGTGGATATCATTTATTAGTAGGTATAGAACATCTCTGGTGGAAAGCAGCCTTAGCGTATCTTGTCACCCGCTTGTTATTGGGTGTTTGTTTTTGTGTCACTTCCTGACTGGCTCCCGAGTCCCGGCTGAGACGCTCGTTTCAAAAACACCCAAAAATGCGAAATTGCCTCAAATTGCTCGTTATTAACGATGACAGATGCGTAGGCGCCAGCCCCGGATCCCTAACAATGCTAGCTCATTAACAAAAACCGGCCAAGTGCGAGTCGGACTCGCGCACCGAGGGTTCCGTATACTACAGTCGTATTTTTTTCGGCCTTTTGCACGATAAATAAAAAGTATTAGGTATCTATGTACAAGGAAATCCCTTTCATATTATGATACCCCACTTGGTATTGTTATCTTAGTTTGAAAGTTGGAAATAGATAGGTACCTACTTATTTCATCCTTTTTTTCTCTCGTGAGGATAATCCATCATGGATACCACCGGCCACGGGGGTGCACAGTGCACAGTGCACAGTGCACAGTGCACAGTGCACAGTGGTCATGTCGGACTCTTGACACGCACTTGGCCACTTGACAGCTCTTTATCAATTACCCACCTCCAAATCACGTTCTCACCACGTTTAGGGGTTCGCACCTGCCTAACCTGCCGTATCTAAGTTCTCGCTTTTCGTACATCTACCATGTAGATAGCATGGGTGGGAAAGAGACAGAAAAACACCGTCATAATTTGACATCTCCGAACAATTTTGACAGATTTACGCACAACTCGCGTTAAGAGTGCTCTCCATGGTCGTTCGATCGTCGGTCTCCATCGAGAGCACGGATCCCTTCTGAAAATGAGAAGGGCTTAGGCCACAGTCTACCACGCTGACCGAGTATGCAGATTAGCAGATTTCACAAAACTTTCGGAACTCTAAAGCATGCCGGTTTCCTCACGATGTTTTCCTTCTCAGAATGTTAAAAATGCTCGGGTTCGAACCCGTGATTTACCGAATAAGAGGCGGATGCTAAGTATCACGGCTCCGAACATAGCCAGGTGAAAAGTTACAGTCAGGCCTGCAAGTCCTGCGGGCCCTGGGGCCTGTGTGCTGGCGCCACAGCGAGTGTACCTAGCTAGGCCATAAACTAGTGGACCGCCCGCAGTTCGCCCGTCGTGCAATGTGCCGTGCGTCATGAGGGGCGATATTTTACATTATTATTTTTATTTTCACCCAAAATACATTACCTACGCTTTATTTCTAGTACTGTAGGGTTCCGCAGAGCTTTTTGAAAAGTCAACGATCACGGTCGTACCTACTCATGTGCTGCAGGGCCGAGTCAGAGAGGGACGAAGAGCAAATCTACACATAAAAATAAAAATTGAAGTGCCTGCTTGTAATGTCAAAATAACAGCTTTTTACTAAATGAAAAGCCTCAATCTGTTACATCAGCGTCGATTCTGATGTCTTTCTCTAAACTTTTAAGAGTATCGACTGCATCTTTTTCTTTTTGATACTTAATGCTAAAAAAGGACAGAAAATGAATTTTACATTAAAGACAATAAATTTTAGTGCTACTTCCTACACTATGCTCAAGACTGGCACTTAGACAGTTTTAAATTAGATTAAGTTTGTGTCCTTTTCTTATTATAAGTACATTGGTAAGAGATGACCCTAAAATTTTTATTGCCATCAGAATCTCTGCAGGAGTGTCTACTTAATAAATAAAATATTTTATATTTTGTTGTTCGTTGGCAATAGAAATAATTTATAGGTACGCGACAGGTTGAAATGGTGATCGGGGAGGAAAGCCCCGCACCCCCGCACATCCCGCGCGCACATCAGGTGTGGACGAGCGTGGGTGACGTGCGGGTGTGCGGGGCGTCCCCCCGTCACCCCCGCACATCCCGCGCGCACATCAGGTGTGGACGAGCGTGGGTGACGTGCGGGTGTGCGGGGCGTCCCCCCGTCACCCCCGCACATCCCGCGCGCACATCAGGTGTGGACGAGCGTGGGTGACGTGCGGGTGTGCGGGGCGTCCCCCCGTCACCCCCGCACATCCCGCGCGCACATCAGGTGTGGACGAGCGTGGGTGACGTGCGGGTGTGCGGGGCGTCCCCCCGTCACCCCCGCACATCCCGCGCGCACATCAGGTGTGGACGAGCGTGGGTGACGTGCGGGTGTGCGGGGCGTCCCCCCGTCACCCCCGCACATCCCGCGCGCACATCAGGTGTGGACGAGCGTGGGTGACGTGCGGGTGTGCGGGGCGTCCCCCCGTCACCCCCGCACATCCCGCGCGCACATCAGGTGTGGACGAGCGTGGGTGACGTGCGGGTGTGCGGGGCGTCCCCCCGTCACCCCCGCACATCCCGCGCGCACATCAGGTGTGGACGAGCGTGGGTGACGTGCGGGTGTGCGGGGCGTCCCCCCGTCACCCCCGCACATCCCGCGCGCACATCAGGTGTGGACGAGCGTGGGTGACGTGCGGGTGTGCGGGGCGTCCCCCCGTCACCCCCGCACATCCCGCGCGCACATCAGGTGTGGACGAGCGTGGGTGACGTGCGGGTGTGCGGGGCGCCCCCCCGTCACCCCCGCACATCCCGCGCGCACATCAGGTGTGGACGAGCGTGGGTGACGTGCGGGTGTGCGGGGCGTCCCCCCGTCACCCCCGCACATCCCGCGCGCACATCAGGTGTGGACGAGCGTGGGTGACGTGCGGGTGTGCGGGGCGTCCCCCCGTCACCCCCGCACATCCCGCGCGCACATCAGGTGTGGACGAGCGTGGGTGACGTGCGGGTGTGCGGGGCGTCCCCCCGTCACCCCCGCACATCCCGCGCGCACATCAGGTGTGGACGAGCGTGGGTGACGTGCGGGTGTGCGGGGCGTCCCCCCGTCACCCCCGCACATCCCGCGCGCACATCAGGTGTGGACGAGCGTGGGTGACGTGCGGGTGTGCGGGGCGTCCCCCCGTCACCCCCGCACATCCCGCGCGCACATCAGGTGTGGACGAGCGTGGGTGACGTGCGGGTGTGCGGGGCGTCCCCCCGTCACCCCCGCACATCCCGCGCGCACATCAGGTGTGGACGAGCGTGGGTGACGTGCGGGTGTGCGGGGCGTCCCCCCGTCACCCCCGCACATCCCGCGCGCACATCAGGTGTGGACGAGCGTGGGTGACGTGCGGGTGTGCGGGGCGTCCCCCCGTCACCCCCGCACATCCCGCGCGCACATCAGGTGTGGACGAGCGTGGGTGACGTGCGGGTGTGCGGGGCGTCCCCCCGTCACCCCCGCACATCCCGCGCGCACATCAGGTGTGGACGAGCGTGGGTGACGTGCGGGTGTGCGGGGCGTCCCCCCGTCACCCCCGCACATCCCGCGCGCACATCAGGTGTGGACGAGCGTGGGTGACGTGCGGGTGTGCGGGGCGTCCCCCCGTCCCCCCTCCCTCGCCTCATAGGTACCTTGATTACCATCTCAACCTGTTGGAGACTATATACACATAATGTGATGTGATGTGTGAAAATTTCTACTCTTTACCTATTATGGTTCACGAGATAGATGGATTGGTACAGCCCGCTGACAAACAGACGGACGGACGGACAGCGGAGGCATAGAGGCCCGCTGGAACCCTTTGGTACGGAACCCTAAAAATAAAAATAAAACATGCTGTAAGTACTGCCGTGTAAAAATCCATGGGGTAGATTCCTAAAAAATTGCCTACGGAACCTTCTGTGCGCGAGTCAAACACGACCTTGGTCTGTTTTTAATTCTAAATAGGAAGGTGTAAGTTAATGTATGATAATTTATACTTTTGTTGAATGTAATTTATTGCTGTAGGTACATAGGTACATACCCCGACTCTACCTACCTACACACCTATTCATATGTGTAAATAATTACAATTTAGTAGGTAGATTATTTTATTCGGAAAATGGGCGTAAAATTTAACGAAATTTCTTTTTAGGGTCCCGTACCTCGTTTATTAGAAGGTCTAATCCCCCATATTGATCCTGGCCCAATCCCCTTATATTGACCATGGTCCAGTCTCTTAATATGGATTTTGGTGCAATCCCCCAATATTGATTTTGGAGTAATCCTCCGATATGGACCCTCCGATCCCCCAACACGGCCCCTGGTCCAATCCTCCAATATGGACTGTAGTCCTATACTTAGGACACTAAAAGTGTTAAAACTTATGCCATAGGTAATAATACCTATGAAAGCTTTTGGGGTACAATTTATTTGCCTTTTGCCTGCCTAAGTATAGTAACTAGGCAATAAGCATGGCAGCCAAGTCAAAATCGAGCGCAAACATGATGTTGTAGTAGGTAGGTACATTTTCCAGAAAATATATCTACCATAGATTTTAAGATAACTTGGCTGTTGGTAGGTGCCTACTCATCATAAATTTAGAATAAGACCACCTATATTATAACCCAGCTATAAATGTAAAATAAAGATTCGATAAACACCTACCTAGGTACCTACGGTGATACCTATTGAGTGCGGTATGGCGCACTTGACCAGAGTGGTAGGTTATGGCCTTTATTCTGAGAGGAGACGCGTCCTTAGTAGTGAGCCGGCGATGGCATGATGATGATCCTAATAGGTAATTTTACCTTTACAAAACTAACACTCATACCTATAGGTAGGTACCTACCTACCTAAGCTACAAACAACGTAAAAACTATGGTTTCCTATACTAAGTCATATTTACGAATGAAAAGCGACATAAGTAGCTTTGTAGATAAGTGGTAGGTACCTAGGTATACCTACCTACTTATCTCGACCCTTACCTACCTAATATTTTTGACCAGTTTTGCAGAGGAACAACAACTAGTCTAATTCAACCAGCCACCACATTTTTATTTACAGTCAAATCATAAACAATCTAGTATGGAAAATACCTACCTACCTATGCATTTTTTTTTTCTTCGGGGTAGGAAAAAATCCCTACGGAGTACGGACTTCTGCCTGCTGGCAGGACGTGTCCGACTCGCACGGACTAAAATAACCTCCCCATGTCTACCAAGGTGAGCACGGAACTGCGTAAGCACTAAGTACTTACTTCGTGCTGACCTCCTAAATTTCTAACTTCTTCTTTTCTTCTTTTTCCCGCTCTTCTCTTCTTATCATTATAGCCCGCAGCATTTGGCTACTTATATCGTTGCCAGGCGTCCTCGCTCGACAGCATGCGCGCTATAAGGTTGCGGGCATTCACACCCTCCGCGTCTGTCGATCCTAGCGCTTTTGACCTTAGATCGTCACAACCAGGACACCTACCTATGCATGTAAACATTTAAAAAATGTATAGTAAGTAGATAGAGATCTATCTTTATATATCAGCCGGTTCTCTATTCCAGCTCTTAATATTTGCTAACACCCTGTAAGTAATTTGTCCATCTACTGTGGAACGTCCAGTTACCTACTGGAGCCTTTTTTAAATATTTTTCATGGTGACTGATTAATCGTACCTACCTATTCAAATTATCTGTTCATAGGTAGGTATAATGAAGGAAAGAACGTGTGAATGAGTAGGTATGTAGGATGGCCGTAACGGCGCATGGTTTATTTATAAAAGAATCGATTTGATAAGTTCCGATACCTTTATTAAATACTTACCTACTTCTTGGTTTGGCAACTTTCTTTACTCTACCTATGTAATTCTTGATTCAAGAAGCAAGTTCAATGACCTTACATCTATTCATTAGGTACGAGCGAGTCTCCATAACCGATTTATAATTCAATAGGTGTTGCTGCGATCGTTATTCATGGAGGCCTCCGCAAATATAAACACAGGTAACAAAAACACCGACATAGGTATAAGAGCGCGCTGTAAATCTGACAAGGCGAAACAACTTGTCGCCGACCGGTCGGTTTTTTGCCTATAAAGATTTGTTTTGTCGCCGGCTCGAACCAGCGAGCGTCTCTCTCCAAATCCCATAAACATGAACTCGACTTTTTCCCCCACTTATTGAGGCGGCTACTTTTGAAAAGGCGGGGCTTAGTTCGAGTGGGGATACGACGCCCAATCGTGTCCAGCGTTTCCAGATCGTTGTGTGGGAAGGATAGAAAAGCTGGATTTTGACTGGCCGAAATTTTCTCGCCCCGCCCCGTGGGTGGGGCGAAAATTGCTCTCTCCTACGTCGGTGGGGCGTCGGCATCGGGTCGCGCGCCAGTCTGTGTTGAGATTCCGGTGTGTGAGGACGTCATGCGAGCATGCTCGCTCGGGAGGATCTCTGACGCGCAGGATGGGCGGGCAAGCTCCGCCGCCGCGCATACAAACAACTGTGATAGATTAACTTAACTAATTAATTATAATAAATACCTAAATAGTAAACATTAGTTAGCCCGTCCGTGTAAGACTTTGAGAGACAGTGTGTTTTGTGAAGCCGCCCCTATGATCGTCCCAATGGCAGCGTATGCACAGTTCGGCTACTCCTACCCGTCCGCTTCGCAGGTCAGTAATCATAATAATCAATAGTCTCTATTGTCTGAACTACTGTACCGAGATAGGTAGGTAATTAAATGTCTCTATCAGCTATAGGTCATAATGTTACAGTCATATACTTTGTCCCAAAATATTTTCTGTTACGAACAGGGGCTGCTTATAATATATATATGTATATATATATATATATATATATATATAAGTAGGATGATGACTACCTGCGTCAAATCAGCGACTTTTTATCAAACGTAAAAACGCTTGGTAGTGAGGGAGCAGTATGAAATAGGTACCTACCTACCTATAGGACGTCACAAACGTTTGACATAATTAGACGTACTTTTTTAGTTAAATCGATACTTTAAAATGGTACACAAACTTAAAACCAACAGCGGACGTGGATTTTACGAATTTTGGAAGGCTCTCCATTTACTTATTCTCAGAAATAATTTATTTTTGATACAGGCATCATCCCAATTACTTATTTGTTATAGATCATTATTTGACAGGCTGATCAGTATAAGTTTCTATTAGTAAATATATTTATACACTATTTAATATCTTAGGTAGATATAGGTAGGTACAGGCAGGCATAAACAATAGCTGACTATTATGTTTTGAGATCTCTACCTACACTGCTTTATATCTTACATTTAGCTAGGTAAGTATAGGTTAATGGTTAGTTTTAAAGATAGTGTTCGCGCCGCAAGGAACGCGTCGTGGTGTGTGTGTGCATGTGTGTGTGCGGCCGTCTCGGCAGGGCGCAGGCGGGCCCCGATCGCTGATTGTTCGAGAACTTGTGCGCGCACGCCGGACGTGCGCTGATAAAATGTAATTTAACCAATTACAAACCATATTCACAAGTGAAAGTTTGTTTTACTAAAACACAACAACGAGGAGCCATCGAAGTCCCCAACATCTGCTGGCGACCGCGACAGGACCTGCAATCGGCAAGGAGTCTCGAGCAATGGGTGTGGCCTGCTAAATCGAGTGAGCCAGTTCCTTTTCTTTGTCCCTAATTTGTCCCCTTCAGTCTGTGCAAGCAATGAATTTAGGTCCTAAAGGCATTAAATATTTGCTATTATGTGCTTAAATTAATGTAATAGTGATTATCAAGCCTACATCTAGTCCAATTGCTCATGAAATCTTTAATCTTTGCAAGATTACCTATTCTATTTAAGGCTGTACACAATCTACATTGCTTTTCGTAAGTGCCTATACCTAAATAAGCATTTATTTTAGGACTTCTTTGCTTACGAAGCTAATAAGCACCTATGTTTTAATTTTGTCTGCCTAATAACAACAATTAAGTGCCAAGATGTGCATTAAGTTATAGCGTTTTAAACTACCGTGAGTGATTTCCATTGCAAATAATATCTTTCATAATTATACCTACCTACTGCCTTTCGTGAGTGCCTAATACCCAAATAAGCATTTATTTGTGGACTTCTTTGCTTGCGAACCTAATAAGCACCTATTTTTAAAATAACTTATCTTATACCAACAGTTAAATGCCAAACTTGCTAAAATATACCTAAGCTACTACTTATTTATTTTGCTTTACGTCTTATTAGCAAGGTATAAATCCCTTTTATGCATTCTTTATCTCAATTTCTATTCAAATACAAACATTAACGCAATAATAAGCAAATTAAACGCTAATCTCAATCTTACCTACCAACCTATTTCTATTGAATTGCGAGTTACGATTACAGTGTTGCGTAATATCAATTTCAGCGATTCAGCGCTTCCTTTCGAAGAGCGTCTACACGTACGGTGCATCTGCATGCGCGCTTGCAGCGGCTGAATTTGCATCGTGCGACCTCGACCGTAGCCGCCTGCCTTTCACCGGCCGACCGGCCCGAGTCAACGCATCGAAGTATAGGAGCGTATCGTACCTACCATTTTATTTTATTAATAACACAGTAACACTACTTATTTAAAATGTCGCTAGAAGAACAGAATCTTGAGGCTACCCTTAGAGATTTAACAGCGAAGCGTAGCTCATTTAAAGGCCGGCTCACTAAGTTTAAAAATAACTTAGAACTTTTGTCTAGTTGCAAATCGATTTCGCCAGTTGAAATCAGCAAGTTATCGATTAAATTAAGCAGATTTGAAACATTGTTTACGGATTTCGATGAGCTACAAACACAAATAGAGGTTTTTAATGTAGAATGCCTAGACGCGGAATTGAATATTCGCGAAACTATTGAGCAAGATTTTTGTTTTTGCATAGCGACTGCCCAGCAATTAATTGATGCTAATTCTACTCCAAAGAAACAAAATAATTCGTCGCATTCTTGTCATGATCACGACGAATGCGACGGGTTATTGGGTTTTAAGTTACCAACAATTAAGATTTCAAACTTTGATGGCTCTTATTACAAATGGCTGGAGTTTAAGGACACCTTTGTGTCTCTAGTCCATGACAATACTAGAATAAAGGATATACACAAATTTTATTATTTGAACTCGTACCTAGAAGGAGAGGCCGCCCGCGTGATAAGTAACTTAGAAGTAAGTGATAAAAATTATAGTGAGGCATGGCAGCTTCTCTGCGAGCGGTATGATAACAAACGCCAACTGATAAATAATCACTTAAAGGCTTTGTTCAGTGTAGATTCGGTCCGCGAAACCGAGAAATCTTTTCGTTTTATTATAGACCATGTCACTAAAAACTTACGTGCCCTCCACACACTAGGGTTGCCTACTGAAAGTTGGGACGTGATCGTAATATTTCTCATATCACAAAAACTAGACCCCACCACAAGTTTTAAGTGGGAAGAAAGCAGAAGTTCGTTGAAGGACATCCCTACACTAGATGATTTCTTCCAATTTCTGAAAAATAGGGCAGATGTATTTGAGACAATTAAAGGCAAACGTCGCGATTCCATCTTACCTTCACCAAAGGCTAAAAAGGAGTTTACCAAATCGTTTTCAGCGACCAGTTCACCTTCTAAATCTAAAGTAAATTTCGTCTGTCCAGTCTGTAAAGGTAAACATCGTATCTATGAGTGCTTGACCTTCAAGAATAAATCTCCAGAGGATAGATCTGCGCTTGTATCTTCTCTAGGCCTTTGCCGGAATTGCCTCCGCAGGGACCACAATGTGGACCAGTGCAGGCTACCTGGTGGCTGCAGGATTTGTAAACAGCGTCATAATTCGCTAGTCCACGTCAACGCCTCCGAAGGTGAAGAAGAAGCAGTGGCACTAGAGACCGTTATCATGTCGTCCACGTCAGAGACTGAAGTCCTACTATGCACTGCACTAATTGATATATTAAATCCGTCCACTAATGAAGAGATCACAGTTCGTGCTCTTCTTGACAGCGGAAGTCAGTCTTCATTCTTGACCACAGCTGTCAAACAAAGGCTTGGCTTATCTTCTCAAAAGATCGATACCAAGATCATTGGTATTGGTGACACCAAACTAAACGTTTTTGCAGAACGATGTTTAGTGCGCATTAAATCTAAACATTCTTCTTTCAATGTCACCATATCTTGTCTCATTTTGCCTAAGCTCACAGGTCAACTGCCTAAGGTTGCCTTCAACACTAAAGGATTAAACATTTCCAATTTTCAGCTGGCGGATCCAACGTTTAACATTCCCTCTGACATTGATGTTATTTTGGGCGCAGAGCTGTTTTGGTGTATCATTGGCACCGAACAACATTCCCTTGGTGAGCACCACCCTATCTTGCGTAGCTCTAAGTTAGGATGGCTGATAGCTGGTCCTATAGGCCCTAGTAAAAAGGCACATAAATCTAAGCCTGCTCAAGAAACTTCCTGCAATTTAGTTAGTTGCGACTCAGATTTATCTAACGAAATCACGAAATTTTGGGAACTAGAGAAAGTGCCTACTAAGACCAGCTATACAGAAGAGGAGCGTCATTGCGAACAGCATTTTCTCCAGAATACCTATCGCTGTGATGATGGCCGGTTTTGCGTAAGGATCCCGCTTCGTTGTGACAAGGATTGTTTAGGGAATTCTTATGCATTGGCAGAACGAAGATTCTTTAACCTTGAAAGGCGCTTCATTAAACAGCCTGTACTCAAGCAATTATACGTAGAATTCATAAAGGAGTATGCAGACCTTAAACATTTATCTGTATACGACAAACCCCCATCGGAAACGTCATTTTATCTTCCTCATCATCCAGTTCTAAAACTAACCAGTGAATCAAGTAAAATCCGAGTGGTCTACGATGGCTCTGCCCAAACTACGTCTGGTTTTTCGGTCAACGACCTTCAAATGGTTGGGCCCAATATTCAAGATTCACTATTTAATATTCTAGTTCGCTTTCGCCAACATAAGTATGTTCTATCAGCAGACATAGAGAAAATGTATAGGAGCATTATGGTCGACGAATCTGATCGCGATCTGCAGTTGATTCTATGGCGGGAGCAAGAGTCTCAGCCCTTAATGACTCTACAACTAAATACCGTAACCTACGGACTTTCTAGTTCTAGCTTCCTCAGCACGCGATGCCTGTGGCAGTGCGGAGAAGAGTGTGGGGATGCGGCGACTAAGACTGTTATTCAAAACGACTTTTATGTAGATGACCTGTTGACGGGTGCCACCACAGAAGAAGAGCTGCTTCACATACAACGCTCGGTCAGTGATGCGCTCGCTGCCGGTGGATTCCGTCTACGGAAATATCGCTCGAACTCTAAGTTAGTGAATTCAGGCCTACTCCAGGAGTCGTCCTCCTCTAAAGGTAATAGTGGTACTCTCACCATTAGTAATGCTACTAGCACTCTTGGAATAGGCTGGACTTCATCATCTGACGAGCTTAGTTTTCCCGTCCAAAATACTTCTACAGATGTCATTACAAAAAGAGCAATTTTATCTTCAACTTTCAAGGTATTTGATCCTCTTGGACTGCTCTCCATTTGTACTGTCATACCTAAAATAATGATTCAAAGGCTTTGGTCTGAAACCAAGATTGGATGGGATGACAAAGTTCCTCCTCAAATTGAGTCCGATTGGTTAAAATTCGTGAAGGATCTTGAAGGTGTTTCATGTTTGCGTATTCCTAGACAGGTTTTAATAGATGACCCCATCAGAGTTGAGATGCACTGCTTCTGTGATGCGTCAGAGCAGGCATACGGAGCTTGCATTTACTTAAAATCTAACAATGATAAAGGTGAAGTACAGGTTCATCTACTTTGCGCAAAATCGCGCGTATCGCCCATAAAACGCCAAACGATCCCACGCCTAGAACTTTGCGGGGCTCTTTTGAGCGCACAACTGGCTAGTACAGTTACACAGGCTTTAAGGTGTCAAATAGATCGCCACGTCTACTGGACGGATTCTAAGGTCGTTCTAGGTTGGCTACAAACAGCGAAAACACCTAAAACCTTTGTAGCTAATAGGGTTAGTGCTATCAGTGAGATTTCAGAACCTAGTTTATGGCGCTATGTCCCTACATCTCAAAACCCAGCCGATCTAGTTTCGCGTGGTGTGCAACCCTCTTGCGTGAACCAATGTGAGTTATGGTGGCATGGACCAACTTACCTTTTAGAGCCAGAAGCGTCTTGGCCCGCACAAGAACGTAGCATTCAAAACTTACCGGAGATCAAAACCCTCGCAGTGGAGGCCCAGGAATCTTTCTTTGACTTAACTAGAATTTCAAGATTGCCTATTTTACAACGCGCTTATGCTTGGGTGCTTCGATTCATTAATAACGTAAGAAGGCACAAAACTAAGTTAATTGGTCCCTTGCAAGCTTCCGAACTTGAAAATTCTATGTGTGCTATAGTAAAGATTTCACAAGGTGAGTCTTTTGCAAACGAATTGACACTCTTGTCTAACAATAAGCAACTTAAGGCAAGTTCAATTCTAGCTTCATTAGACACTTTTATTGATGCAAAGGGTATACTCCGCGTTGGTGGCCGTCTTTCTATGTCCGATTTTAACTATGACAAAAAGTATCCAATTTTATTACATGCTGACAATCATCTAACTAAGATTTTATTTCACTACGAGCATGTTCGTCTTATGCATGCTGGCCCTAGCCTTCTTTTAGCTTCCATAAGAAATAATTTTTGGCCCATAGGTGGTAGAAACCTAGCAAGACGTACGACTCGGAATTGCTTAAAATGTCGACGGTTTAAAGGGGAATCTATGACAAATATAATGGGTAACTTGCCCCGTGAACGTTTGGCTAGTGACTATCCTTTCAATATAGTTGGTACGGATTTTGCCGGACCCTTCATGATTACAGATCGTAAAGGTAGAGGAGCTAAGATTACTAAATGCTACTTGTGCATTTTTATATGCTTCACATATAAATGTATGCACTTGGAAGCAGTCAGTGAGCTCTCCACTAACGCTTATTTGCTTGCGCTGAGGCGCCTAATCTGTCGTAGGGGTATCCCGACTCAGGTCTGGAGTGACAATGGCCGAAATTATGTGGGAGCCGCTCGAGAGATTGGTGATCTCCTAAAATCTGGGGAGTTTCAGGATTCTGTTCAAGACTTTGCAACGAACCAGAATATAGAGTTCAAGTTCTCCCCCGTATACGCTCCTAACTTCAATGGGTTACAGGAGGCCGGCATAAAGGCAGCCAAATTTCATCTCAAAAGAGTAATGGGCACAACTCACCTAACTTTCGAGGAACTATCTTCACTGTTTGCACAGGTTGAGGCAATCCTCAATAGCCGGCCCCTCTGTCCCCTCAGTCCTTCCCCTAATGATCTCCAGTGTCTCACACCCGGGCACTTTCTGATTGGCAGGCCACTCATGTCCTTGCCGAGTCCACCTCTACTGGATATCAAAACTAGCCGACTCGACCGATTTCAACGGCTGGAGCAGGCGCGCCAGCACTTTTGGAAGCGATGGGCCAACGAGTATGTGGCCGAACTACAACAGCGCGCGAAGTGGCGCACAAGGTGTACGACTCTGAAGGTGCACGACCTTGTTTTGCTGAAGGAGCCAAGCGCGCCCCCGCTCTGCTGGCGCCTTGGCAGAGTGACACAATTGCATCCCGGCGCTGATGGTGTGCCCCGAGTTGCAGACGTCTCCACCGCTCAGGGCATTGTGCGACGGGCCCTTAATCGGATCTGCCTGTTGCCAGCTTCTTGCTCTTGAAACTGCCTTTCAAGGGCCGGGAGGATGTTCGCGCCGCAAGGAACGCGTCGTGGTGTGTGTGTGCATGTGTGTGTGCGGCCGTCTCGGCAGGGCGCAGGCGGGCCCCGATCGCTGATTGTTCGAGAACTTGTGCGCGCACGCCGGACGTGCGCTGATAAAATGTAATTTAACCAATTACAAACCATATTCACAAGTGAAAGTTTGTTTTACTAAAACACAACAACGAGGAGCCATCGAAGTCCCCAACAGATAGTTTTAAGTTGTCTAATAAATAATAAATTAAATTAAAAACTTAACCGTAGTCCGTAGGTAGGGGTCGGTATCCAGACATACCTACCCTTCTAGATTAAGTAATTATACCTACTTATGCCTATTTAAATTATTATTAAGTGCATAGGTTACAGGTACCGTTAGGCCTACTTAGTTTTCCTACCCCATTTATTAATTTTAATTCAAAATTATTAGGTAACAGTAAATGGCCTACCTACCCTATTTCATATTTAAGAAAACTCGAATCAAGGTTCTACTAAACATTTAAGTTTTTTTGTTAGTTAGGCGTAATTAAATTACTACGTACCTACCTACCTATGTAGGTAGGTATTCTAACTTGTAGGTAAGAAGGGACATAATTTGAACAATAATAATGTTTTATTGGGTTCAAAGAACGATTATGACTTTCCGCCGTACTGTGACGTCTGGTAGGTAATATAATTTTCATTTAATTGCCTGCTTATATTTTCAATGGAATAAGAATACCTAGCTTAGTACCTAACAACTTAGATAGGTACCTACTGAGTTAAATAATGTAAAATAACATAACGTTAATGACAAATGCAACACCTATATTAAATTATCAAAATTACCTACAGTTGAGAGGTTATTGGCCTATCTTCCTATAGGTACCTACTTTGTGCCTAAGTATACCTACTTAGCAGTGGCGTGCAGCTCATAGAGGCATAAACGCACTGCTTACTCTCATTGTAATAAGTCAATGCTTATTTTTCATTTTAACCTGCCGTAAAATAAGTTCATACCTAAATGCATACCCTGGCTTGAACTCCTGTGCACGCCACGTCTACCTAGGTAGGTATACAGGTACCTACTAGGTAGGTACCTACCTCAACTCCTCGGTGGCCAAATACCTATGATGAGATCCTGATTCCTGATAGGTTTTCCATCTTGGTACCTACCTAATACCTATGTCCTATATCTATATCTAATGTTTTAACATACCGAAGTGCTGAAACCACAGAATATGTGTACATACTACTTATGTGTGTAAATATGAATAATAAGTAAAACCTAGTTATTAATTTGTTTCCTTGTACCTATTAAAGTAGCTTTTGTTCCTGTTACCTATTGTTATACTAACAACCTACGTAACAGTACGCGCCAGAAAATAATGTATGACGTTTTGTCGGTCCCAACGACAGAGACAATGCTCTACAAATGTACTTAATCAATTTAGCAAAGGCAACTTGTTTACCGTCGTCCGTCGGCGCATTTTAAGTTAGCGCTCCAACGGAATCGACTCAGAGGTGCGATTGTGTACAACTTGACGATGTACCTAAATGGTATTGATTTGACAACATAAACGTACCTACGATTTCAGTTGTCAAACGACTATTTGAATAATGTACCCGTCAAAATCGGTTGAACGGATGGGCCGTGAAAGGCTAGCAGACAGACAGACAGACAGACGGACAGACCGGTAGACACACTTTCGCAGTTATAATATTAGTATGGATAGTAATTATCTAGGGAAGTATACCTACCTAATAAGCATGTCCAATGTCCTACCTAGGTACTTATAGAGAATGTCATAAAAACTCGGATCCCTTTATTAGTGCATCATTATAAGTATTAGTTGTTCTTCATCAATTACATGCTATCGACACCTCTCTATTTGTTTCTGTCTGTCATTGACTAATTAGGTTTGCAAGACCTGTTACATTTAATTAATTTTTCATGCCTACTTTGTAGGTAGGTGTATTTTTACCCGACTACTGCAAAGCCGAGGGTTATGATTTTGGCAGTCTATGTATGTATATATGTACCTACCTACCTATGCATGCATGTATGTAGGTAGGTACGTCTCATTTTTAATCTAAATCACAAACAGGACGCAGTCTTAGGCCGTTTTGCATGGAAATGAGTTCCCAATGCTTAGGTACTAAGTTTGTACCTAAATTTGAGCAAATACTCTATACTCAATTTGAGCAAATTTACGACCTCCCTGGCGCAGTGGTAAGCGCTGTTTATTAGTGGGAGGTCCCGGGTTCGACACAGAGGGACGACACACTTTCGCATTTATAATATTAGCACAGCCTTGAAATATATTAGTATGGATTACCTACTGTGACATTAGGTATGCTGTGATAGCCTAGTCACTAGTGGTTACGGTCAGTCTCCTATTCGAAAGATCGGGGGTTCGATTCCGGGCACGCACCTCAACTTTTATTACTTAATATGTGCGTTTTACAAAATTATATAGTAAACATTGTAGGGTAACCTGCATGCCTGAGAGTTTTTAATAATGCTCTCAACGGTGTGTAAAGGCTGCCAATCCGCACTTGGCCAGCGTGGTGGACTATGACCAAAACCCTTCTCATACTGAGAGGAGACCTGTGCTCTGTAGTGAGCCGGCTATGGGTTGATCATGATGATGATTACCTACTGTTAATAATTATTATTGGTCTTTTCCAATTTAGCTCAAGTGGAACTCAAACGTTCGACGTTTCAGGTAAACTAGTTAAACCGTTGATCCTATTTGGGTAATGAAACGTAACCTATGTGAAGTTTATAACGTACCTACCTACTTGATTAGCTGATAGGTTTAAAGACTTTAGGTATTTTCTTAAAAAAAAAAAAGTTCACTTACATGAGAACAATTTTAAACATAAATAATAAATATAGAAGAAAACATAATCTAAGGTACGGTGACTTTATAGTTTATACCATAATAAATACTAATTAAAAGCATATTATACCTATTCTCATAAGTTTTAAGTTGAATACTTACCTATTTTTTTTGCTTGAAGCGCGTTGGGCTTATGCTCAGGTGGAAGAAACGCCGGAATAACCAGATGTGATGTGTGGCGCAGTTTGCTAAATAAACGTCTTTTCTTTCTTCTTTCTTTTAATTTTTCCCGCGATGCCCGCGACTTCGTCCGCGTGGATTTTGGTTTTTAAAATCCCATGAGAACTCATTAATTTTCCGGGTTAAAATGTAGCATATGTCTTTGTCTATGTCCTTAACTACCTACCTATATATTCATGGTAAGCATTCCCTACTCCGCCGATCCTCTGTTGCTCCGTTGCAGCGCGATCGAAGGACAAACCCACAAACAAACAAACTTTCGCATTTAGTCTGCGCAGAGTCAAAGTGTGCTCTACATATGGGTATCTCAACCTAACACTTCTGTAATGCACAATTTAGACGATATACTGTGTCATTCTCAACCTTATGCATTGCACAAAGTTTGAATATGACACAATTGGTACAGTACGCGGCCGAAAGTAATGTACATCGACCTTTAGAAGGAGATAGCAAATTTGTAGAGCACTCTCTCTGTCGTTGAGACCGACACAACGTCACATATGTATGAGTGACAGAGACAACGCTCTACAAAGCTGAAACGTCATTCTAAAGGCGGATGTACATTAAGTACTTTCGGCTGCGTACTGTAAGTATGTCGTGTTAATTCCAGTGTAACTCTCATTTGTCCGAGCCGTCCGCCGGCTCGCGGCCTATGAATTAGCGAGAAGGCACGTCGCGAAGGCATTGCGTGGAACAGCGCTTTTCTACCATATCGGGGCTATTAAGCACTAACTGGACGGAATGGTCAATTGCATTCGTTCAATTAGACGGAAAATTGTTGAGATCATGCATACAAACGCGTTCAGTGTTTACTAACTCGAGGCGCATTAAAGTGCGCCATGGACCCATGGACCCATGGACCCGCCCGCGCCGCGCGTACCTAGTACTTACCTACCTATTCATTTAGCAATTTTTAATAGCCAGGCCGATCTATGGAGCTTACTTCGACTTTGCTTGCTGCTTTTAATTATATGAAGAAGAAATGAGAAAAATAGTTAGATATGGTACCTACCTACTGATTCTGAGCATAACTAAATTTTAGAGTATTCGCATCCTCTTCTTCCTAATCTTAAATATATTGTACGGGAGCGGTGTGCAGGCTCGACCGTACCAAAGGGGAGATCTCCCACCGAGCGGTTGGTTGTGCTCGGTAGCGCCAGCTGGGCCGACGGTTATGTCTTGAAACTTCTATATATAGTCCAGATTGCAGAAAACTCCGTTAGTGCGATTACCATCGGCTGTACATTTGTTCGGGACTACGTCATCGATTGAACAGCGCCATCTAGTTTCTATTGTGGTAACCGCCACATCACTCCCCTCCGAGACGAACGCGTAGTGTGAAGCAGCGAAGAGAGGTGGCGCTGTAGCGTGAAGGCGTGTGAAGGAAGGGCAATGGCTGCTAACCAACCAGAGAAGCGGTAGACCAGGACGCTTGTAGCTGGTGATGGAGTGCAGGGCCATTGTGCCCCGAAGCTGTGGCTACATCCGTCTTACAGGCCTCGATGTGCTTGCTGTTGCTGCTTGTAGACTTGGAGTTTGGAGGAGACGTCGGGCTTGCGGTGTGTGATCCAAAGGTGTTGCGGTGTATGCGATCACCCTTGATCACGTTGAGTGCGCAGTGCGGAGTGCGGCGGTGTGCGGTTGATCTTCGATGACGTCGGCTGTTCTAGTGTGCGATCACTCTTGTATCAACGTCGGCTGTTGTAGTGTGCGACCACTCTTGATCACGTCGGGGTCACCAATGTACGGGAGCGGTGTGCAGGCTCGACCGTACCAAAGGGGAGATCTCCCACCGAGCGGTTGGTTGTGCTCGGTAGCGCCAGCTGGGCCGACGGTTATGTCTTGAAACTTCTATATATAGTCCAGATTGCAGAAAACTCCGTTAGTGCGATTACCATCGGCTGTACATTTGTTCGGGACTACGTCATCGATTGAACAGCGCCATCTAGTTTCTATTGTGGTAACCGCCACAATATAAAAGGAAAAAGGTGACTGACTGACTGACTGATCTATCAACGCACAGCTTAAACTACTGGACGGATCGGGCTGAAATTTGGCATGCAGATAGCTATTATAACGTAGGCATCCGCTAAGAAAGGGTTTTTGAAAATTCAACCCCTAACGGGGTGAAACAGGGGTTTGAAATTTGTGTAGTCCACGCGGATGAAGTCGCGGAGTCCTCTTAAAATGAGAAGAGTGTAGGCCACAGTCTGCCACGCTGACCCGCATCAGCTGTCGACCTAACTTACCCATTTGCCCGTCCGTGGGCCGTAACATGGTGAAACAATGAGGACGATCAATAAGCCGAGTGTAAAAAAAAAATATAACAATAATTGGCAAAGTGCGGACTGTGTGCGGGTTTTGGTAAGCCTAAAATAAAGGCATATGAGTAGGGGCTAAAGGTGCGCGGCGGCGCTGCCGGGCAAGCTTAAGGGTACGCTCCCACGGGCCGCTGCTGACGACACGGCTTTCCCAGAATGAGACGAGTCCACCAAGTGCAGATTGGCAGACTTCACACAACTTTTAGAACACTTTGAAGAACTTTAAAAGCTAGAGGTGCCTTACTGGGATCGAACCCTGAACCCCCTAAAAATCTTACGTCCGGCCGACGTCTTAACCATTAGGCTATTACCGCTTTTAACTTATATTTATTTTCATTGAGTTTAGTATTAGTATTGTCGCGTGAGCCGCAGCGTCGCGCGCGTCAATCGCTTTGTTCGCGTCCCACGGAACTCCACCTAAATAACGTTTAACCGGGCCGGATCCGGAGCCGGGGGACCGGGCCGGATTATGAGGTCGGAGGACTCAATTAAAGTGTGCCACCGGAGCGGACTTTTGCGACCTCCCAATGGATTTGCAGATAAATGGATTCACTTTAGGCGCAGGTCGCAGCATTGCGTTGCCACTCGCCATTGACTTATATATTACTTCGTATGAAAAGGGTTATTGAACAAACAAAATGGCACCGACTCATTGGTGCTTATGCACCAATGCAACCTCAGTGACGTCTGGATGTCAAACGGGTCTAAGAGATGGCGCTGATTTGATTTCTAAACCGTGAAAATTTTTGTTCGCTTGACCATATCTTGTCATTTATATCGATGCCACTCGCACATTGCGTCAAGACTTCCAAAAAGGAGGTGGTTCTCAATTCGGCCGTTTTTTTTTAATTTGTTTTGTTTTAGAGGAAAACTTAGATACAGGTAAGGAAAAAGTAAATAGACAAAAACAAAGAAAATTGAAGCTAATAACAAATTATGTAGACTTTGTTTTTAATTTTTATTCTAATACAAGTACCTAGTAGTAGTGGTAAGTGATGCTGCAGTCTAAGATGAGATCGGGCTAACCTGTAAGATGAGATCGGGCTAACCTGTAAGATGAGATCGGGCTAACCTGTAAGGGCAGTTTTTATTAAACCCATAATTACCTATCCCTTTGGTTTCTACAAGGCATCGTACCGGAATGCTTTTGGCGGCACGGCTTTGCCGGTAGTGTGGTAACTAGCCACGGCCGAAATCTCCCCCTAGACCAGTCCAGAGAAAGACAAATTATAAAATTCCACATTTCCATTGCCGGGTATCGAACCCGGGACCTTGCACTAATAAGACCATGGCACTCACCACTGCGCCAGGGAGGTCGTTATGATTGTTATCTATCTATAAATACCTACTCGACAGATCGAGACGGCTACCGGGGTGGGGAGGGAGCCCACGCTATAACCCGGCGCGGGAAAGCGCGGGTGAAGTGAGGGTGTGAGAGTCCCCCCCCCCCTCATACCCCGATTGCTATCTGGATCTATCGCGTTTACATACTATAGGTAGGTAGGTACAGTACGCGGCCGAAAGTAATGTAGGTACATCGACCTTTAGAAAGAGAGATCAAATTTGTAGAGCACTGCCTCTGTCGTTGAGACCGACAAAACATCACATAGGTATGAGTGACAGAGATAACGCTCTACAAAGCTGAAGTGTCATTCTAAAGGCCGATGTACATTACTTTCGGCCGCGTAGGTACCGTACTGACTTTGACCAAACTAAATCAAATCATTTCGTCATGTTATTAAGTAAACATGTTAATAAATCAAGACACTTCACGGTTTTCAAATCGGCGACTGCATTCGCGCGCGAGATTACGTCGATAGTCGTTGCAATCGATTACTCGCAGCTTTTGGTCTCAACTCGATGAACGAGCCGCGTGAAACTCTGCTGCATATGCGAGTGAGTTTTTATTTTATTTTATCGATTCTCTATTTTGGAGTAATGCTGACATTATAACGCACTTTGACTTTGCTCAGACTTAAGATACCTACTATTCATTATAAGTCGATGCTACTGTTAAAAGGAGACAGCGTTATATCGCTGGCATACATGGGTCTCGTTTTAACTGAAACTTAAGTATGGGCAAAGTCAAAGTATGCTGTATAGCCTTAGTTTAAGCGTCTAAATATAAAGTAGGTAGGTATGCAGCGAAATAGAGCATAGTCATCGGATTTTTAAATTTTATTGTTTATCTATAACTTTAAAAGCGATGATAGCCTTAAGTAGTGGTCAAGACGCCGACTTTTCTACTATTCAGCGTTATTGATATATTTTCAAAAAAAAATATAACCAGTGTCACTCGGGATAATCTACCTATTCCATCGATATCACATTACATCCAAATCTGTTCAGGCATTTACAAGTTATGCAGGAATAAAGAAATTCACATACCTATAAGTACATGTAGGGATACCTGTACCTACATGAACCTTAAAAACAAAATAGTCCTTTTTTGGGCAGTTGCGTAAATATTTATCTTTTTTGTTTGCAAAAGTATATGCCACTTACATCGCCAATGTGGGTAGACGTTACCTATTTATAGATAATTTAATGTCAGGCATAATCACCATTAATCGGCCGATTGTCGTGAAAACGCGCTCTTTACCCAAGTTTCGAAAACGCTATAGTAATTTAACGACCGATGTTGCGTTCACGACTCGATAGTAAGAGTAATTAATCGAGATGGGAAATGACAATTTTATTTTTACGAGTCATAAAGCTGTGGTCAAGCAAAACGCGTGGCTGCAAAACTCGCTTCGAACGACGATCCTCAGAAGTCTGCGATCGCGGAGCATATTCTACAACCAGGAGCAAAACACTGGATCCAACTCCACTACCTCTGAGTTCTTTCCACAGACCGCCACTGTGCTATATCTATACCGAGATTAGTGTGCGAAGTGATTGAAATGCGCAAACACCAGAATTTTAGTCGTGAGGATGGCTATAAGCTAGCAATTATTTGGAATCCAATGGTAGAATTATGCAAATCAGAACAGCATCGTACGACATCCAAAGTGACTTTGTGAGTGTATTTTGGCGGACAGCTCGAACAAGAAAGTGGGTAGTTCGGTAGCATGACAGCTCGAACAATCTCTCGCCGCACTCCGACGTGATCACGTCTCATGCAACTTGGTCGAAATATCGTCCCGCGTACTGTTTGACCCTCTTTCGTGCTGTCGGATTACGCGATAAGTTTGACCAATGCCCCTGGCATTAACATGCTATACGCTCGGCCGGGAACTGCGTGGACTCCTTCTATAGGCTGCTGTTATTGAAACGTTACGAGGTGTGTCTTAATTGACTGATATCCATGATTGGTGTGTTCCAGGGCCAAGTGGCATTTATATTGTAATGCATTGTAGTTTAATAGAGTAGGTATAATTACCGCATTTTTAGGTATTGTCACAGTTCACAACGGTTAGGGAACTTGAAGCAAAACGTCGAGGCTTCAACGTTACTGGCAGGCGTCAAATGTTCCTACATTTCGCCTATTTTTCCTAGGATTGGGCAAAAGAAACATTTTGTTTAAAAACTGGTTCTAAATACAAAAACATGTTTAAAACCACAAAATACATGTTATACCTAAACCAAAACGCCTACTCTGAAAATGGTCCCTTCATGTAAACCAAAATGCCAACTTTAGAAATGGTCCAGTTAAATAAACTAAAATGCCACCTAAAATGCCAACCTTGAAAATGGTGCCTATAGATAAACCAAAATGCCAACCTTGAAAATGGTGCCTATATATAAACCAAAATGCCAACCTTGAAAATGGTGCCTAAGTATAGATAAACCAAAATGCCAACCTTGAAAATGGTGCCTATAGATAAACCAAAATGCCAACCTTGAAAATGGTGCCTATATTACCTATTTGGCAATATCATGCGCTTCGAGTAGCGCAATAAATGAGTAACTGGAACATATTGCGCGTTAAATAGCGCGAATTCGGCGTCGCGTCGTCGTCGGAGTTATCGCGCAATCCGCTGACGATAATTGAATGGAATCGCGTTAAATAACCATTACTTAATAATTGTTGCTGCGGATGCACTGATCATATTCACGCCTATCCTATAGGCTATAACTACTTTCTTATTTTAAGGGTTCCGTACCTCAAAAGGAAAAATGGAACCAAAGGGGTTCCGTTTTTTCCTTTTTAGGATCACTTTGTTGTCTGTCTGTCTGTCTGTATGTCAAGAAACCTACCGGGTACTTCCCGTTGACCTAGAATCATGAAATGGCAGGTAGGTAGGTCTTATAGCAGACATAAGGGGAAAAATCTGAAAACCATGAATTTGTGGTTACATCACAAGAAAAAAAAACGTGTTCATAAAAAAATATTGATATTTTCTAATTTTTAAGTAAGATTACCTACTTAAAAAAAAATTAAACTAAAAAAAAAAAAAAAAAAAAAGATTACCTACTATACCGACCAAGTGGGGTATCATATGAAAGGGCTTTTACTTGTACATTCTAAAACAGATTTTTATTTATTTTTAGGCACAATATTTTTTGATTTACCGTGAAAAATTTGATAAAATACGATTGTAGTACGGAACCCTCAGTGCGCGAGTCTTACCCGCACTGGGCCGGTTTTTAAATATCTAAACGAAACTTACATGGTTGGAATCGTGGGCATCATTCTTATTCTAATCAGTACTTACCTACCTACTCATATTACTTATCAGTACCCATATTATAAGCGAATGTCAGTCATAAAAGCTGCGTACCAAGTTTCAACTCAATCCGTTCTGTAGATCGAGGTGTGCGTTGATAGATCAGTCAGTCAGTCAGCTTTCCATTTATACAGGTAACTAGCTTATATCCCCGCAACTTCGTCTGCGTGAACTACGCAAATTTCTAACCCCTTTTTCACCTTCATAGGGATTAAATTTTCAAAAACCCTTTCTTAGCAGATGTCCTAATAGCTATCTGCATGCCAAATTTCATCATTATACGTCCAGTAGTTTGAGCTGTGCGTTGATAGATTAGTCAGTCAGTCAACTTTTTCTTCATCTAATCTAATCTAAATCAGCCTGTCCTGTGTGGCGTCGCGTCCGGGCAAAGGCCTCCCTCCGATCCTTCCTGCACAATTTCCTATTTTGTGCCTCTTCAGGCCACGTAACTGTAAACATTTTCTTTATATACGTATATAAAAGATTATTGTCCTCATCGCGACATAAATCCATTACAAAGCAATGTACCTAGCCTCGCTGTATACAGCACAATAATTTAATCCTTTATATAGTACCTACAACAAGTCCCAACTCCCAGCGGATGCGTTCAGCTGTGGGCGTAGGCTCCACGCCAAACTAGCCCGCTCTGGCAGCTCCATATTTAAATTGCGTTTTAACCGACCATTTACAGTCCGCAACGCGAATATTTTATCTTTCGTCCTTTATAAAGCACTAGTTGATATTTGCGACTTCGCCCCAATGGAATTTTCTCTTATTAGGGTTCCGTACCTCAAAAGGAAAACTGAACCCTTATATTAACACTATGGTTGTCACTTGTCTGTCAGTCTGTCTATCTGTCTGGTTGTCTGTCTGATATCAAGAAACGTAGAGAGTACTTCCAGTTGACCTAGAATCATGAAAGACAGGTAGTGTGACGTTGTAAATTTTGAACTACTAATTGGCGTCTCGCTTTTAATTAAAATCTATTTTGTTCAAAGTATGTTGGTGCCACCTAGCATCAAGGTGCAGAACTACGCGTGGGTCGATTGTTCAGAGTTCATTCGAGCCACAATAGATGGCGTTTGCTTCGTTGTCAATTGTCGTAAAAATAAAACAAAATAATTAAATAAAACCATAATATCATTTGTTTATTGTTAAGTCATTAACAAAACGGTTCTTATAATATATCCTTAGGTTCCGCAAATATTCAAAAATGAATTGGCTTTATGATCAAACTAAATGAGAGCGGCCACACTCGGGTTGCGTCAGGCAACACCGATTGGTGAGATTTAGAATTTTCCTGGAGTCAACATGTGAAGACGAATTTTTTTCGTTCCAGGAAAATCTCATTCCTTTTCGCCCATGGCTTCGCCTGGGAAAATACAATAGTTATAAATTTTAGTCATCCTAACGTATTTCAATGTTTCATCAATTATGTTCCAGTTATTTTATCTTCCCAAATAAATGAGGATAATGGGTTGTGGGTGGACTTCTGAAAACCATTGGTGGCCAGGAGTTCAATAGGGTTTTACGTTTACGTTTACGTTTTACGTTTAGCTTCAGTTTTCCGTTTAGTTTCCGTTTGCGTTTCCGTTTTTAGTTTTCGGTTTTCGTATTTATTTCTTTTGCACATTCACGTTGGCAACTTAATTTCTATGGATAAGACTTGGTGAAAATCTTTGTAAGGAAACATTTCGGTTGTGAAGAATCAAGTTAAATTGAGTTTTGGATCTTGGCCGATGCCGTCCAGCTACATTGCAGTCTTCGCACCTACAAGTAAGCAAATGTTTGTATCCTGGAACAGTTTAGTGAACCTTCTTAGTGTATGTGTACAGTAAGAACCCTGTCTTTACTACTGAGCTTTTATTTTGAAACAATTTTATGAATTTTACTGTGTCATTGTCTATTCCATGCCAATGGCATCTTAAATTTAAAACATAGATTTATGTACTATCTACCTAAGGCATTCTAATGTATCTAAATTAAGTCTTGGCATTAAGCTAGAATAACTAAGCATTATTAGCCATCCTTATGTATTAAGCGACCCCGGTAAAAGTTACATTAAAAACAATTTTGCCTAACATCTAGCAAATTTCATTTATAACACCTCATATACATTACAAGGGAGTCGACGGCTAGCTTCTATTCTTTACTAGGTAGATAGATCAAGTAAGTAAATTATTTTTTTCCTCTAATCTTTGTAAGGTGGTAGATTATTCCGTATCCGGGTATATTTCTATTCCGCCCAATTTATCACCCTTACAAATGGCGCCCGAACGTTTTTTTATATAGTTATTTCAGTATATTTTGAGAAATTTTGTGAATTTTATGAAATGTACTCCGCTGATTGTACAATTTTCTAAGTAGTGACACATTGCAAAGAGCACTAAGCTGTTTTTATGGTTAACTAACTAAATAATAACTAATAGTTAGAAATTTTGTTTGATATTTTAAGTAATTTTCTGAGTATAGTCCAACAGTGGTTTTTTCTTATTTAATTAACACATTATAAATGGTGTTTATGCCGTTCAATTATGTTATTTGACTTACCTTGGAGGTGTATAAGTGAATGTTTGCCTTCAGTTTAGTAATAAACATTGCTTAACTGAGTTGTTGTTGGGTATTGCTTTCAATAGTAAGTACATCTTATGTTTGAAAATTCCGGTAACTTAGTATAATTAAAGTTTTGAAACGCTATGTCCTGTTAACTAGTTACACACATACATTTATAAATACTAAGAGTTACAACTTGTGAAACTAAATATATAAACTATATTCAGAGATTACATTAAGTTCAAGTATGAAGTTATGAACAATTTTTTTTTCAGTGACTTGATACTTCATTATTTTGTTGAAATTTTGTTTAGAGCTGTGTTAAGGTTATGATAAAAGCTACTTCACACACAAAACATGTTAAGTTTAATTGAATGCTGGTAGTTTAAAGTGACATTTAGAAACAGATTTTGTTGTATTTTAGGTTATGTGTTAAAAGTGTAAAGTAACAGTCATCAAACCATTGCACAATCTCTTTGTTTTTTTTTTTGAAAGATAATATGCTAGTCAGAGTTCATTGCAACTTTGCTGCCTGTTTACTTTTGTAATTGTAAAGGTTGTAACACACTGTGTACTCATAAAGGTGATACTGCACCTTACAATCATTTATTCAATTTTGGGAAGTTTTATTTTGTTATATTTTGTTTACTATAGTAATAATATGTGCTTGTATTATTAACAATATTTTGGAATAGGAACATAATTGATAAAATAGTTAGGATAGACTTAAGAATATTGTTTTGTTGTGTATTTTGCTTGTGTATATTTAATAGTTTAAATAACTTCTTTTGTGTTTGTGTTTAACCAATTGGTATAAGGCTAAACATAGACAGTTACACAAGCTCGATATTTTGTTAAATGTGTTTTGACTTAACACAATGGAACAGACTTTTGCCCAGTTTCATTCACTTTTGAAGGACGAATTGTGTTATGAGGTATCCATTCGTTCCGAAACTCCAGCACCTACAGTGCTAGGTTTAAAGAAACAGTTAAAACAATTAATTCAGGAAATTCCTTCTGAATCAATTTTAGAGACAGATTTCTCTTCTGAAAGTGAGTTAGGGGTTATTACTAAAAAACTTCAAGACTTAGAAGATTTATTAAAAAAGTGTTCTGACACTAAAGATAGACATGCCCTCTGTAGGTCTAAAGCTTTAGCTTCACATTTGTACTTTAGAATTTTGAGAATACAGTGTTCCGAACTCAGCTTAATAAGTAGGAAGAGTGAATTACATACAAAGTTGCAGAGTTTGATTTCCAGATTAGATGCTGACAATGAGTCGTCTCACGACGAATCACTGGATTCCGAGAGTACCGCCGTTGACTGCACTGGTGATAAAAATGTTGCCAAGTGGAAGTTACATTTCAACGGACAGGGTGATCCGCGCAGTTTCATCGAACGCGTTGAGGAATATAAAAGATCTTATGGCGTTTCAGATGGAAAATTATTTGTTTCTGCATTTCATCTTTTTACAGGCCGAGCATTGTTATGGTACAGAGGCAACAAATGTCAAGTTTCGTCTTGGTCAGAATTGAAAACTTTATTTTTAGAGGAATTTGATGCAGTAGATTATGACTACAGGTTGCTAGGTGAAATTCGAGCAAGAACACAAGGCTCTGAAGAACCTGTGTCTATCTATTTCGCTATAATGTTTGGCATGTTTTCAAGGTTGTCAACACCACTTTCCGAAGAACAAAAGTTACAAATTTTATTACATAATATTCGCCCTTTTTACTCAGAACAATTAGCTCTTGTTGACATTAAGTCTGTCGCAATGTTGAAGGAAAAGTGTCGCAAACTAGAGGCTGCGAGGCAGCGTTCCGCCTTATTTTCTGAGCCTACTAACAGTAAGGCAACTTTAAGTTCAGAGTTTGCTTACAAACAAGTGACAAAACAGATAAACACACTTTCAGTCACACCTGCACCTAAGGTTGATACAAGTAAAGGCACTGATTTTTCGAAAACAAATAAACAACTATGTTACAAGTGCGGCAAGGGTAACCATTCCTTTAAATTTTGCAGGACAGTTCCGAAATTTATTAGATGTTTTTCGTGTGGACGTCAGAACTTTACAGTAAAGACATGTCCAAGTTGTAGTAAAAAGGCGATTAGTAAACCCGCTCCGGACAAAAATTCAAAAAACTAATTAGTAAGAACTGTGCAGAGACACAAGTAAAGAACTTGGTCATTAACAACAAAACATCCCTTTTACCTGACACAGTTCTGTATTCAGTGGATAAACGAGACTTTAGGCCATATTTAAAGGTTTTTGTTGACGGTTTTGAGATTACAGGTTTACTAGATTCCGGTGCTTGCGCGTCAATTTTGGGTAACCAGGCGCACAAGGTTTTTTTGAGATTCGGTTATAAACTGCATAGCAGTATTGATACCACATTTTCAGTGGCAAATGGAGACAAACTTGATTGCATGGGTTATATGTTTATTCCGATTACTTATAATTCCGTAACTCACATAATAAAATTTTTTGTAGTACCCTCTATAATAGCGGATGTTATTTTTGGCTGTGACTTTTGGAAAACATTTCAGTTAGCCCCTGGCATTTTTGATAATTTAGAATTAATTAAGGCACCTTCTCAATTTTACAATATTTGTGCGATTGATAATGAACAAATTCATACCATCACTTCTTTTGAAAACTTATCATCTCAACAGAAAGAATTAGCCCAGTCTGTAGTAAATAAATTTTTAGATATTTCTTCAGAGAAAATTGGATTGGGTAGAACAAAATTAATTGAACATGTTATTGCCACCGGTGATGCCTTGCCAATAAAAATAAAACAATATCCACTTTCTCCCGAAAAGAAGGAAGCTTTAAGTAAAGAGTTAGATAGGATGCTGGAAATGGACGTAGTTACTCCGAGTGAAAGCCCTTGGAATAACCCAGCAATTTTAGTGAAAAAGGCAAATGGAGACTGGAGATTTTGCCTAGATTGCAGGAAATTAAATTCAGTGACAAAGGGGGATTCATACTCAATACCGTACATTCCACAAATTCTAGATAGCTTGAAAGAGGCAAGGTTTTTATCATCGATTGATTTAAGTTCAAGTTTCTGGCAAATTCCGTTAGCTAACGACTCTCAGGAAAAAACCAGTTTTACAGTTCCTGGTAGAGGGTTATTCAAATTTAAAGTCATGCCGTTTGGCCTATGCGGTGCACCAGCACGACAGCAGAGGTTAATGGACCAGTTATTTAATCAAAATTTTTGTAGTGATATTGAAAATGGAATAGTATTTTGTTATATAGATGATATTGTTATTTGTTCTGCTGATTTTGAAACCCATTTAATTTTATTAAACAGAGTTCTGGATAAACTAAAAATGGCTCAACTATCCATAAATTTTGATAAATGTAATTTTTTAGAAACTCTTTGAAATATTTAGGGTATATAGTGGATGAATTTGGTTTACGCACAGATCCTGGAAAAGTTGCCGCAGTTTTGAACTTTCCGACCCCAAAAACTGCACAGGAGGTAAAGATTTTCCTAGGCACTTGTTCTTGGTACAGGCGCTTTATTAGGAATTTTTCAACCATCGCTGCACCACTCAATAGACTAACGAGTAAAGGAAAGAACGCACCTAAATTTGAGTGGAGCGAACAGGCAGAGGTAGCATTTAATACATTGAAGAATGCGTTGGTAACCGCACCTGTTCTTGCGGTACCGAATTTTGAAAAACCATTCAAAATACATTGTGATGCTTCTGCATATGGTGTTGGCGGTATGCTAACGCAAGAAACCGATGGTTGCGATCATCCCATTGCGTATGTCAGTAGGAGCCTAAATAAAAACGAAAGGAATTACAGCGCGACGGAACGCGAGGCTCTAGCTGTGATTTTTGCAGTGGAGAAATTTCAGGCTTATTTTGGTTCCAAGCCAGTCACAATTATCACAGACCATGCATCCCTAAAGTGGTTCTTAAATTTAGAAAATCCCTCAGGACGACTCGCCAGATGGGGTTGTAGATTATCACAGTATAATTTTGTTATCGAACATAGGAAGGGTTGTGATAATGTAGTTCCGGATACCTTGTCGAGACTCATACACGTAGATGTAGTTGGTGATCGTAATGATAACTCTAGTCAACAAGTTTTGGTAGATGACTGGTATGACAAAACATTTAATGGCTGTAAAATCAATCCAGCAAATTTTCCGAATTTTTGTATTTTGAACGATAAACTATATCGTTACAGTAAATGTAAATACCAGCTTCTCAGTGAGTTCGACTGGAAAGAGGTAGTCCACAAGAACGACATCCTTAGAATTATGCAACAAAACCATGCAGATGCAACTGCAGGTCATTTGGTGTGTTCAAAACTCATCGCAGATTATCCCTCAGATATTTTTGGCGTGGTATGTATAAGGACGTGGTTGAGTACGTTAAGAATTGTGATACTTGCTCTGCGTATAAACACACGACATCAGCCACTCCAGGTCTGCTAGGGAAGCCTAAAGTCTGCGAGAGACCTTTTCAGGTCATTTCGGCTGATTTAGTCGGACCTTTGCCTAGGTCTAAATCAGGATTTACATTTCTTTTTGTGGTGACGTGTTGTTTTTCGAAATATACAATGTTGTTTCCGTTACGGCGTGCCACAGGTGCCGCTGTTGTTAAAGCGCTAGAGAATTTTGTATTTTTGAACCATAGTGTTCCAGAGACTGTGATTGTGGACAATGGGTCCCAATTTACAGGATCTGAATTCCGTAATCTCATTAAGCGTTATAATATTCCGAAATTACACTACACACCACTGTACACTCCGCAAGTTAACCTTGTTGAGAGGTACAATAAGGTTGTTATGACTGCTGTAGCCGCTTTTGTGAAAGATAACCACAGGTCCTGGGACGAAAACCTGTACAAGGTCCAGTTCGCCATAAACAGTGCGGTTAATGAATCCACTGGATTCTCCCCGTTCTTCCTTGTCCACGCTAGAGAACCGGTTTTAAATGGTTCCTTCTATAAGGACACGGATAAGGAGTACGAGGCCGGAATTCCAAGGGAGGAATACGCAGGAAAGTTTGGAACTTTGGAGGACATATTTGGTCAGGTTAGGAGAAATTTGTTTCAGGCTCATGCAGAGTATGCAACGCATTACAACTTAAGGCGTAGGTCTGCAAGCTATTCTGTTGGGGATATAGTGTGGAAAAAGACCTATCCACAAAGCGACGCTACAAATTTTTTCGCAGCTAAGCTGGCACCTAAGTATGAAAAGTGCAGGGTTGTCAAGGTTTTGTCACCTTTGGTTTACGAACTAGTTAGAGTAGCTGACAACCACCCAATAGGCACTTGGCATATTAAGGATATTAAGAAGTAGATATTTGCCATTACTTAGTTTGGTCTAAACTGTTTGAATATTTAAGTTATCAATATTCAATTAGGAATTTGTATGAGTGTAGTGATGTTCTGAATTAACAGTTACATTACCATGGTTCAGTTGAGGATGAATGTAGTGGATGTATGTAGGGATGAATATGTGATGATTGGAATGCTTGTGGTAGACCAACCGGTAGAGAAAGTAAAAATGCAAATATCGTACTTTGGGGATAACGAAAAGGGGGGGTTTTGTGTTTTGTTTTCGTTTCCTTCTAGATAATGGATCATTTCTGTTATTTTTCCGATTCTGTTCCGAGATCTATTTTCTAGGAGAGTTATTTCGTTTTTTTTCTCATATTCCGATTTTGATTCGGTTTTATTTTTCCGAATGGGATAGAGAACGGTTGCCATATCAGATGGACCCGTTCACAACCAGATTTTCCGTATTTGTTGAGTAACAAATATTACGATGGTAGTTTAAAAGAGTGAACCACCGTAGGCCTAGACGCATTCTATCAGTCAGCTGAAGAATGATGCCAAGATGTTTCCACTCAAGTGTCTTAGACACCATGAAGTTTTTTTATATATATTCTTTTTAGAAGTTAGGGTTGTGTAGTTAAGTATAATGTATAAAACCTTACACTGTTTTCAGTATATTTATTTTGTTAGACAATTTTCCTTGTTAGTAGTAGATGTGCGTTCACGCGTAACTTCTGTGTTTTTTTGTTTGTTTGTTTCAGGCAAATTGTTAGTAGTTGTTGGATGACGCTGAGGGCAGCGTGGTTCAACCTGTTGAACCTTTTCGTAGGAGGGGAAGTATTGTGACGTTGTAAATTTTGAACTACTAATTGGCGTCTCGCTTTTAATTAAAATCTATTTTGTTCAAAGTATGTTGGTGCCACCTAGCATCAAGGTGCAGAACTACGCGTGGGTCGATTGTTCAGAGTTCATTCGAGCCACAATAGATGGCGTTTGCTTCGTTGTCAATTGTCGTAAAAATAAAACAAAATAATTAAATAAAACCATAATATCATTTGTTTATTGTTAAGTCATTAACAAAACGGTTCTTATAATATATCCTTAGGTTCCGCAAATATTCAAAAATGAATTGGCTTTATGATCAAACTAAATGAGAGCGGCCACACTCGGGTTGCGTCAGGCAACACCGATTGGTGAGATTTAGAATTTTCCTGGAGTCAACATGTGAAGACGAATTTTTTTCGTTCCAGGAAAATCTCATTCCTTTTCGCCCATGGCTTCGCCTGGGAAAATACAATAGTTATAAATTTTAGTCATCCTAACGTATTTCAATGTTTCATCAATTATGTTCCAGTTATTTTATCTTCCCAAATAAATGAGGATAATGGGTTGTGGGTGGACTTCTGAAAACCATTGGTGGCCAGGAGTTCAATAGGGTTTTACGTTTACGTTTACGTTTTACGTTTAGCTTCAGTTTTCCGTTTAGTTTCCGTTTGCGTTTCCGTTTTTAGTTTTCGGTTTTCGTATTTATTTCTTTTGCACATTCACGTTGGCAACTTAATTTCTATGGATAAGACTTGGTGAAAATCTTTGTAAGGAAACATTTCGGTTGTGAAGAATCAAGTTAAATTGAGTTTTGGATCTTGGCCGATGCCGTCCAGCTACATTGCAGTCTTCGCACCTACAAGTAAGCAAATGTTTGTATCCTGGAACAGTTTAGTGAACCTTCTTAGTGTATGTGTACAGTAAGAACCCTGTCTTTACTACTGAGCTTTTATTTTGAAACAATTTTATGAATTTTACTGTGTCATTGTCTATTCCATGCCAATGGCATCTTAAATTTAAAACATAGATTTATGTACTATCTACCTAAGGCATTCTAATGTATCTAAATTAAGTCTTGGCATTAAGCTAGAATAACTAAGCATTATTAGCCATCCTTATGTATTAAGCGACCCCGGTAAAAGTTACATTAAAAACAATTTTGCCTAACATCTAGCAAATTTCATTTATAACACCTCATATACATTACAAGGGAGTCGACGGCTAGCTTCTATTCTTTACTAGGTAGATAGATCAAGTAAGTAAATTATTTTTTTCCTCTAATCTTTGTAAGGTGGTAGATTATTCCGTATCCGGGTATATTTCTATTCCGCCCAATTTATCACCCTTACAGTAGGTAGGTCTTATAGCACACGTAAGGGGAAAAATTCGCAAACCGTGAATTTGTAGTTACATCACGACAACAATTAAAATATGTATGTTCTAAATAAATAAATAAATTAAAATATTTTTTATTCAATTAAACTTTTGCAAGTACTTACCAACTTTTGAATCGTCAAATGCATCGACCACTGGTTCGGAATGCCTTTCCTATTCGTACGAGGCCGTAGGATTTCGACGATGTAGAGGTGCATACACTGCATACCTTGGCGATGCCTCCTTACAATGTCACACACTTATTTTGGAGCACCCTGTGTTATCCCACAAATACGTGTTCGCCTCTTGTGGTGAGACCTATACTTTAAAGTTAAAGCTGCTGTTTAAATGGACCCCTGTGCGTCAAACCTCGAGAGTCTACTGTAAAGACGCAGACACATAGCTGTATTGGGTGTGTTGTGTGTTGTGACTACAGATTCAGAATAAGGCTGGTCTTTACAACGTTCCGTACGTATGCAAAGTTGAAGTGGCAATGGCCAGGGCACATAGTTCGGAAAACTGATAGACGTTGGGGTCCCAAGGTGCTGGGATGGCGACCTCGCACCGGAAGACGCAGTGTTGGAAGACCCTCCACCAGGTGGACGGACGACATTAGACGAGTCGCAGGGAGCCGCTGGATTCAGGCGGCGCAAGACCGTGGGGTGTGGAAGTCCCTATAAGAGACCTATGTCAAGCAGTGGACGTCTATCGGTTAATGATGATGATGATGATAATACTACGTACCTACTTTGACTTCGCTCAGACCTAAGTTTTAGGTAGGTAAAACGAGACTGGCTAACACTAGAATTCATAGTCAAGGTAGGGGCTTCTTTAGAGGACCATTCAGACGACATTTGTGTTATATTCAACTTTAATATATATATTACCTCCTTGATCCTTCTCCATGATAATGAGGCTATTATACAATTTGTGAATTAATTAGTGATAAAGAGACACTAGTTGTCCTAAGTACGAGTACATGAAATAAATAAATTATGATTTTAATTTGTGTTGCGAGTCATCACACGGCTGATGTGTCTGCACCTTTAAAGCCCCAATCATTTTAATAATCGGTTATCGATTTGGATGGCGTGCCTCTTAAAGGACCAACAGTTAGTGTGTTTCCAGCCCGCGGCTACTTCTCTATACATAAATTACCTACACATGTTGTTTAAACCGCGCATATCATGTCTGTGCATTGATTTTGAAAAATGACTCAAAAGACGACGAAATGAATGGCGCATTGGTGGTTCCTCTGGTACTGCAAATATTCATGGGCGGCGGTCATCACTTAACATCAGGTGACCCGCCTGCTCGTTTGCTCGCCATTTAAAAAAAAGAAAAAAAAAGAATACTGTACACTTGTACAGTATTATAGGTACTTTAGAGTGAAATTGCACTTATCCGTCTATCCGTCTGTTACAGCCTTATAACTTCTAAATTACCAAGAATTACCAATTACGGAACTCTAAAAAGTTTAGCTTTTCACTCTGGCCAAGTCCCAGGCAACGGCTAGTTAAGGATTATTATATTTATTAACTTTATTTTTAATCCGCGGCCTACCGACCGTTACGACATAGTGAACTTATCTCGGATCTGATCTCGCTCTTATAATTTACGTAAATTCGTATAATAAGTTCGGACAACAATCTAATTATTATAATGACCTCTTTAACATATCCCGTTGGGCCGAAATTGGAGCGAGCTTTTGTGATCATGTCTCTAATGTAAAGCTGCGTCTATACTAGCAGGCTCCTGGCGTCGACTATGACTATGCCGTGTTCATCGAGACGACCTAATAGGGTAGTGAGAAACCACACGTCATTGGTCGCAGGCAACGCACATAAGGGCACGTTTACGTTGCAATCAAAATGTCAGTTTCGGGAATTTTTGCACATTTTTATCAAACGATTGGGCGAAAATTCACTTTTCGTGAAAATTTAAATATCGCAGCTACAGATCTTGGCCATAATCACTAAATGAATTAATGTAATAATATTGTTAATGCAAAAATTGAAATTATTTTACGTGAAATATCACCTGTGAAATCATTGTGAAGAAAAATAATTTCATTCATTCGTGATCAACCCATTATCGGGCCCACTAATGAGAACGGGTCCCCTCTCAGAGTGAGAAAGGATTAGTCCACACTCTGCTACTGCCAATGTGGATTGGCAGACTTCACACTCCTTTGAGAACAAAAGCAAGTCTCAGGCATGCAGGTTTGTTTCCTCACGATGTTTTCCTTCACCTTTAAAGCAGCGATAATTATAGCCGTGGTTAAGACATCCGCCCTCTTTTCGGAAGGTCGAGGGTTCTATTCCGGGCACACATCTTTAACGGTAAATTTCACCAAATGAAAATTATTCAATACTAAGTATAGCCTACATCCAGTGGCGTGCAGGTCATAGAGGCATAAATGCACTGCTTACCCCAGTTTTTAGCTCAATGCATATTTTTCATTATAACCTGCCAGTGAACAGGCTCCTACTTAACTAGTGCCTACCCTGGCTTCAAACCCTGTGCACGCCACTGCCTACATCTGATTCATACAATATTATGGCCAGCTGGATTTTTGCCGCTGTGGTATCGTCACAGTGAACTAGCATGAGAAAACTCTCAGTTTAATCCTGAAATCTGTCAAATAAGTAATAGGCTAGAGGTGCCGTGAAATCCAAAAAACCTGGTCGTATCATGTCCTATCTACCGTCAAATGTGTAGGTGAAAGCCTCGACGTTTTGTTGACATGTCTGATGTCTCCTAACTGTCGTGAACTGTGGCATCATTGTAACACGTCTGAACGGGTCCTTATGCCCTCGGCTTCCAGTGGGGACGCGGCCTAATGGACTTACGCGGCGCGGCGGCGGGTTAACTGTGCTTTTAGAATAAACACATTATTATGGCCGCCAGGCTTTATGAAGTTACGAGTGCTAAACGAACTTTATTCTGTGCTGGCACTTGGTAGCTAATGTTATACAATTAGAGTAATCTGATACTCTGTAATGCTCTCGCAACGTACTTAGGTAATTCAGCGAGTGGGTAGGTACCCATCTTGTTTATTTATATTTTTATGGTTCCTATATACAAGTTCACACCTGGTGGTACCTACCTATAGTACACGACAGGTCGAGATGGCAATTGGGGTATGAGGCGTGGGGACGTCCCGCACACCCGCACAACCCGTGCGCTAACGCGGGTGACGTATGGGTATGCGGGGCGTCCCCCTGTGTCATACCCCGATAGCAAAATATGCATACCCGATAAATCCGAAAACCATGAATTTGTGGTTGCATCATTAAAAAAAAGTAAAATGTGTTCATGAAAAAATAATTAGTAAGTAGGTACCTACCTATTGTCAAATTTTCAAAATAAGATAACTAGGTAGGTATACCAAGTGGATTCTTATTTATTTTATGCATAATAGTTTTTGATTTACTTATCGTGCAAAATGTCGAAAAAAATACCCGAGTACGGAACCCTCGGTGCGCGAGTCTGACTCGCACTTGGCCGGTTTTTGTATCTATGTACCTATTATTATGATTGTATATATCGGTATAATGACAGTTGTACATGTACCTACATGAATATTTGAGAGAGTTTGGGTATACGGCACGGCGGCGGCCGGCGTCCGAATCTCATCAAATATTGACGGCGCTGAAAGCCTCCCCGTTAGGTGGGTTAGTACCCACCTGCAGTGCCCAATGGACACTGGACAGACTTACTTACTAAGCGCATATTAGATGAGGCCACGCCTAGTTTCAATTAACTGACCCTCGATGAAAATTTCAATGTTGCCTCCTGGCAACATTACCTAGATTTCAGCCTAAGATGACCTCATCTAAGGCTGAAATCTAGGTATACCTAGATACCTACTTTGACTTTGTTCAGACTCAAGTTTCAGAAAAGCCTTAGCAAGATTTCAGCCTACGGTACAACGCAAAAGTTATAGTTAAATCGATACAAAAATGAATCTAAATAAAAATATTATTTGCATTTCTTAGGAGAAAAACTAAAAACGGTCAAGTGCGAGTCGAGCTCGGGCTGCATCTCATGAACCGTATTTAGCACAGATAGGTAGAGTCGAAAAATTTTCACAGAACGTGTAGGTATATTATATTGCCGTTATTCCAACAAATAATAAAAAATAAAAAAATGGCCGCCATGCTAATTAAAAAGAGTTAAAAAGTGTTATTTCGTATCCGATGGTACGGTTTCGTATCCGTTCGTGTGCTAGTCCGACTCGCACTTGACCGGTTTTATGTTTAGTGCCAGTTATACCAATTTTTGGATCTATAAGATAAAATCTGAGGCAGGATTATCGGAGCATTCCGGTTTTGATAACGTTGGTAGGTACTTTGATTTTTGATTTCTGTACCAGTTCAGTTTCCTCTGTACCTATCAAGATTAATTTATCAATCCTGTACGCAATTAGTATTTTATCTCGTAATAAATTAAGATTTATGATACACTCTCATTAATTAGTCCCATTTTATTTATTGTAGGCACTTTATCACAGTTTTACCTTTAGCGTTATAATATTAGTAAGATAGTTAAAAACTCTTTTATTATGTAAATCTGTAGTCCTATTACAGACAAGTCTAAAAAAATCTCGAATCTTAAACAAACAAGTCTTTGTAACTGTGAGTTTGCACCAAAAACATTAAACAACGACACCTGTAATGCCATTTTAATGATGTAAATTCTGTATTTATATATATCTAGGTACTGTGGAAAATCAAAAATAATAAATTACTTAGAATAATGAACATAATATAAACTAAGTAGGTACACGAAAGAGATTTTACCTTGCTGACAAACATTATTAAATTTGGTTTTCGTTAAATCTTTGACGCGCTCTCCTATAAGTAGAGTTATCAAAAAAAATTAATTTTAAATTTTAAAACCCCCACACAAAACCTCTAAAAAGTAAAAAATAATATATATTAGCCCTTCAAGTTGATTATAAATACTTAGTAAAATTTATATCCAAGCGCTTGTCCCGTCCGTCGGGGGCGGAAGTCTATGTCATAATTAGCTATAGGTATACCTGATTTCAGTCTAATTCGTCTAGTAGTTTCAGGTGTGCGTTGATAGATCAGTCAGTCAGTCAGCATTTCTTATTACCTATATATTTAGATATATGTATTGACAATTGACATAAATATTAATTCGTATGGACAGGGTTATTGAACAAATAAAATGGCACCGACTCATTGCTTATGCAACAATGCAACCTCAGTGACGACGATGGATAGGTATATGGGTTAGTTTCATCTGGGATTACATCATCACACAAGCGAATCAGATGGTAGGTACTCGAGCGCAAACTTGTCAAAGATAAAAGAAACACTCGTACAAACGGTATTATTCAAACGTATCAGATACTTAATGATATCTGTCGGTTTTATAAAGCTCTTCAAACGACGCCGCAATTAAAGCCATCAGGATCGGACGTTAATTAGCAGAAAACACGAAAAATCATTTACACTAGATGCTAATCAATTGTAGATGTTATCGGCACTGAGCAAATGTAATGTTATGCCGACTACACGGGCGAGTTAACAATTCTACATCTTATTTCTTCAAATCTTATCGATAGCCGCGTCTTATCATCAAAATGTACCTACCTAGTACCAACACTACATTATAATATTACTGAATACGAATCAGTACCCTTATTATAAATGCGAAAGTGTGTTAGTTTATTGGTTTGTTGGATTGACGTAGTTTTTTCATGGGTATAGATAAAGACCTGGAGAAAGACATAGGCTACTTTTTATCCCGGAAAATCTACGAGTTCCAACAGGATTTTGTAAAACCTAAATCCACGTGGATAAAGTCGTGGGCATCAGCTAGTTTCTTATACTTAAGTGTGAAAGTTAAAAACATGTAATCGTGAATCGATAACATAACAGGTCTTGTTATCTATTAAAGTATTTATACTTACAAATTTATAGCAGTTTTATTATTTATATAAGAGGAAATACCAAATAGAACGTGTAAAACATTATTTTTACAATAATCGCGTAAATTATTAAGATATTATCGTCTTATACAATCAATAAAGTCAGTCCTAGGTACACACTGCCCCACTCTCATGTAGAATAATTCAAGTAAATAAATATAAAGTAAATTTTGAATATATAGTAAAACACTTTTATTAGTCTGTCACACTAACCACCTACAATTAATAAAAAAACCGACTTCCAAAACCACTACAAAGTAAAAAATAACTTTTGTGCCTACACGTGTATGTATGCAGCATCAGGATTAAGGAGTTGGATCCAGAAATGTTTATGGGTTCACCATGGAAACATACTCTGTTGATTAAAAAAATTGCATATGGTCCAGAAGCCTTGAAAATATCGGTGTACTTACATACATTAAAAAAACGGGCCAAATTGAGAACCACCTCCTTTTTCGAAGAAAAAGAGATTATATAAATGACAATAATTTGAAAGTCATTGCTTGCAAGACTATGAATGTAAATATTTAACTTATAAATCCTTGGCAATATAGTTAACTTCAATTAGCATGTATTTTAGATTTAAAGCCACTCAGATTGTCAACCCCCTTTATTTGAACGGACAATCCCATCTGCAGTTTTGTCGTATGCAAATATTATTTTCATTTAAAAAATTCCACTCGACGAAAAATATTCAACACTTCAAAACAAATCCGAACAGATCCCATCTCGAATGCAACACGAAATAAAAAGAGCTAACTGGAAAAACGGCAACACAAATAGAAAATAAAAACAAAAAGTTCACGCTTAGATAACCACACGTTTCCACCCTTTGTCCGCGCGCGGTTTTCACCCCATCATATCTAATATACGCCCACATAAAGCATTAATCTGGGCCCCTCTCTTTACCGAGCACTTTTCATTTGACAGATTGGTCTAAATTACTCCGGCTTTTTATTTAATTTAAGGGGGTAATAGAGACGGTGCGGCAGGAGCCTGAGTGTTTGTTTTGTCGTGAGGTCTTGCTGAGTAGTTTTTATTGGAAGTTTCGTTGACAGAGGCAGTCAAGCGGCCGTGCTTGTTCTTCGGATTGTATGAAATAACATCGTCGTTATTTGATTCGATCTACCCTCCCGTATCATTGCGCTGCTCACGTTCAATCATCTCTCCTAATTCTATTTCTATATCAGTCAAGTCAGTGTCGAGATTTATGTTATGTTCTTAATTAAGACGCAAGTAGATAAAGATGCTTCTTTTATTTTCAACGTAGTTTTGTTCGAATTTTAAACTAAGGATTTTTTAAATCGTCCAATATTTCCAGACTCATTCAGATTTTCTCTTCCAAGCGAGATGTTAAATTGAAGAGCGCAGTACTATAGAGAGTAGATATTCTATTGAGTGACAGTAGAGAATAGTAGAGTGGCCGGACTCATAGTATTTTTTTTGCTAAGTATAAGCGAACAAACATTAGCAGTACCAGAAGAACCGCTTTTTGGGATTTATTGATCCGCCCAATTAATAAAATAATAATTTAAAAAAGCTGATAGTCCCAAATCAAAACTTTATATTTCACTACTTATAAGGTCTCATGGTGTTTTCCACTAGGTTCAAAATTGGCATAATTATCGCAGACAAACTACAGCATCCAAGCACAATTATTGGTGTGAGAACGTTTGCGGCTTTTTTATCGGAAAAGCGCTGCAAAAGCTGCGCTGAAGAGTTTTGAGTCACTATTGACAGCTGAGGCCCACTATGGGCCCACTCTATCAAACATTTTAAATTAACAAGCTTTACAAATTACAAGTGTTAATTTCAATATTGTGGCATTACATTAATAAGATTATGAATTTGATAATGCTATATAATTATTATCTATTCAGATAGGTGCCTAGGCTAGTTTAGCCTGCATACTTATCGGTTTTACATATCGATCTGTAAATGGTAGGAGGGAATTACCTAGAACTAATCTACGAAACAAATTAATACCTAGGTATCTTTAATAGCACTATCGATTATACTATAAATTATAGTAGGGGAATAGACGTGCTTTGTGTATAATTAAGTTCAGTGATAAGTTTTAGAGGCTTAGAATAATACATAATGTATGGAACAAAACCCAAGCCATAAATGGTTCATTATAAATTTAAACAAAAACCGACTGGACTGTCACTTACGATAGTTTAAACGCTATAATATAAGTAAATGGTTCAGTTTATCGATCAACTTTATAAACTACATGCGAGCTATCAGTTCTTCAGAGAATCTGTATTCTGAAACAATGGAGTATTGACTTAATATCATGTGAGCCTTATGTTTGAAATATTGACATTACCTATATGAAATATTTTTTCTTAAATTAGATACGTGATGTACCTATTTTAATGCAGAATGGGTACATACCACGATTAATTTGATGTTTTTTTTTGTCGATATTTCAACCCAATTGCACGGGTCGTGGTCACGACGGGACTTTGGGGAATCGGGTTGAAATATCGACAAATAAAAACATCAAATTAATCGTGGTATGTACCCGTTATCTACATTAAAATATGTCATTTAACCACGAAATAAGCTTAAATCCTTCGTGATGTACCTAGTATCTAATTAACAAACCAGAATAATGAGGGGGGCTAAAACAGCGCGAAATATTTCGTTTAAATCATTGACTTTATATTATATTACTTCGTATGGATAGTATGGCATCGACTCAGTGGTGCTTTAGCACCAATGCAACCTTTTGCAAATGCAAATGCAAAATTTTGTTCGCTTGACCATATCTTGTCATTTATATCGATGGTGTAAATAGACACACTGCATGCTAGGCCAGAACTTGACCTGATGCACTCCGTGCGTCCGATTGAAAATGAGAAAAATCTACGTTTTAAACTTTTCTTGTTCCTAGTCCAGGGCTATGTATTTATTATTTTCACATACTTACCTAATATTAAATAGTTTTATGTTATATATCTACCTATTTACGTGGATTTAGATTTCCAAAAACGCTAAAGGAACTCTAATTTCCGGGATGAAAAATAGTGTATTTAATTCTCAAAAAAAATTTAAAAAATTTAAAAAATTCCTGAAAAAGAATCGACTGTTAGGCGGTACGAAGTTCGCCGGGGCAGCTAGTTTTAAATAATAATAATCATGCAAAATATCACTTCTATCCGTTTGCTCCGAACGGTGTGATTGAATAACAAACCAATCTAAAGCATATCTACTAGCGCATTTATAATATTAGTAAGAGTAGAATATTATTAAGTTCAGTTTCGGTTTTTCAGTTTGTTACAACCGTCCCATTATAATCACTATCTACTATGATTGTATTCACAGTTAAACGATAATCAACTTTATGATTTAGGATTAAAGACGATAGTTGCGTGCAGCAATCGTCACCATAGCTTATCGGCGCAATTGACAACGGAATCACAGATACGTCTATGTATAAATATATACTTATGTATACCACAACCTGTAATAACATAGTGGTATGTCGCTGATATTACTAATTACAGATATACACGCCACGGACAACTTAAACCACATTAAAGTCATCATATAAAATACATGATACATCTATAGTGTATGTACATTGTACATACAGGGTGTAACCAGAACGCTGGCAAAAACGAAGACAGGTGATATCCCATACTTCCCATACTAATATTATAAATGCGAAAGTGTGTCTGTCTGTCTGTCTCTCTGCTAGCCTTTCGCGGCTCATCCGTTCAACCGATTTTGACGAAATTAGGTACAGAGAGAGCTTACATCCCGGGACGGACATAGTCTACTTTTTATCCCGGAAAATCAAAGAGATCCCATGGAATTTTAAAAAACCTAAATCCACGCGGATGAAGTCGCGGGCATCATCTAGTTACTGATAATTACTGATATTATGATTCCACAAAAAACACGCGAAAAAATGTACCAAAATCCTATAATTTTCTAAAAGTTTACGATATATTGCAAATAAAACATCTAACTGACGCTAGAGGTCAACGAAAGTTGCGTAAATAGGCCACTCAGAGTCAATGCTGCGTCGTAAACGAAGCATTGACCCGAGTTTTGCACGCTATACATTACGGGTGTGAAAAATACTATATCACTAAACTACAAAATGGGGCAAATGGTATTGAGTTGTGTTTAGGTAGAATAACAATAACGCTAAGTTTTTGCAAGCGTTCTGGTTACACCCTGTATAGTATACCTACCTACACCGTTATTACGATATAGGTGACCGCAAGTATGTGTTAAGTACTAGATAGAGTTCATTTGTCATCGATAGAATTGGTCTAGTTTTTACGGCTTGATTGGTATTCTAGCTGCATTATTATACAAAGCCCAAAGGTATTTGGTATTCATACTAATCATCGATGTATAATGATACTAATATTACAAATGTGAAAATGTGTCTGTCTGTCTGTCTGCTAGCTTTTCACGGCTCAACAGTTTAACTATCTCGACAATAAAAGAGATAATAAAATAATAATACATGCAAGCTTTATAACAACTAAGTACAAAAGTAAATGAACTAAATGAAAACTGATCTCAAAACAGAACACGGCTGGCACGACAAGGATAGAGGATTTACAACGACAAAAAAATGACTCGAGCATTTCCTCTGGTACCTATTCTTTGTTTAAACAAAACAAGTTGACGTCCTTAACCGAAGCATTAGACGCTCAAGTGGGCCCGTGTGTGCACACTAACTTATGCTATTATTTCTGAGATATTTGACCGAATCTTTTGACGACCACTCCATTCCTTTTCATGTTCCCGCCCAAAGTTTAAGTATATCTTGAATAAATAGATAGCTATATTTTTGTTTGCCATATTGAATAAGAGTGAGTGGAGCGTCGAAAGGCCGTGGTGGAGATTGTTTGTCTTTCTACTTGTCTCGTTGGGTTTCACTTTCTTCACACTGTTTTTCGAAAAGGTACTCGGCTTTGACCATGTTTATCTAGGATGGTTTCGCTGATTGAGACTGAACGTCTCGTACATATTTTAAAGCTGACAGTTACCAGTAAGTTTTAGGCTTTTAGCTTTAGGTATAAGTCCCGCAAAATAAAATGGCGGCTACGAGCATTAGCAATTTGCGGGACTTATAAGTAAGGAAAACCGGCGATAGCCTAGTGGTGGAGGCCTTGGGTTCGAACTTCAATGCACGCCTCTCCAACTTTTCGGACTTAACATTTTCAGGAATTAAAATCTGTTGGTTTAACGGTGAAGAGAATCATCGTGTACAAACCTGAGGTGGTTTTTTTTGAAAACTTTAAAATTAGATAGGGTCACAAACCAACAAAAAAATATTAGTGGTATGTAGACGTTTTGAGACTAAATAATATGAAGTTATCTCAGAAGTTTATTTAATCAGACAGTTAACACGACGAAATGAGGACGTTGATGGTATTATTCGGAAAATGCTAATTAATTCACTTCTCGGGCCGGTTAGGTTTAATCGCAGATTAATCTAATGTAAAGCTTTACGCTGGACGTTCTTTGATCTTAATCGGAATTTAATTTTGACTTAATTTACATTTGAGGAGGAACTTTGAGGCGTGAAGTTGGTTTAAATCTATGGTCAATTTGAAGTTCCCCATAGGTCTATGAAATAATTTAAACATTTTAAAATCCGACTACCATTGACTTATATATTACTTTGTAAGGACAGGGTCATTAAACAAGCAAAATGGCACCGACTTATTGGTCCTTAAATGTTTATTTAGCACCAATGCAACCTCAGTGACGTCTGGATTTCAAACGGGTCGTTCATTAGTATCTAAGAGGTGGCGCTGATTAATTTGGTTCCAAAACCGTGAAAAATCTTGTTCGCTTGGACATATCTTGTCATTTATATCGATGCCGACTACGGTTCTAAGATTTCATAATATTATGTTTGTCGGGAAGATGTTTCCACGTAAGAATGGCTAACTTTTCGTCCACGTCATTTTTTTAAATACTTTTTCATTTTCCGGAATAAAAAGTCCGTCTGTGAAAGTGAATAGGCATCTTCTAGGCAAGCGCGCTCCATTTAGGCTGCATCATCACATGCCATCAGCTGCGCGATTGCGGGAGAATGACAGCTACAATGTCACGATCGCAATCATCTCTGATTGGTTAACACTCACTCACTATTGGCTACAATGCATTGTCGTAACAAGAATCGCACAAATTCAGCCAATCAGAACAATTGAGGTTGTAATAATGATTGATGCAGGTTTTAGACAATCGCCCTACTGCAGGTCTGATTGCAGCCAAGCGCTAGTCTACAAATTAAAAAAAAATATTATTATTAAGTATGGATTAGTGCCTACTGATTTTATTTGTTATAGTGATTCGATACAATATTATTATTTACCTATCTTACTTTTTGTTTAACCCGGCGGTGTGCACACGCCTTTAAACCATCTAGACTGGAAATTAGCTCCTAATGCTTCACTGGTGTTTAGTATTCGATCAAAATCGATTCGAAATCGACTTCGAGGAAATAATCGGATCGTTTTATAATAAAATTCGAATGATTGATTTCTAAACTAGCTTAATTCGTATAATTTTTGGGAACATGCGAATCTCACATTATAGAGTCCCAAACTAGGTCATTTTAGACCCGTATTATCACTTTGGACTTGACAGCTCTTTGGGGTAGATTATTATAGATATTATTCTAGCTGATTCGCATCGGCTTCACGCCGGCTTCGCACGGGTGGCCTTAGGTTTGATTCATAGAGACACCTCTATCTCCACAATGTACACGCTTTTTATATAAAAAAAAACTGGCCAAGTGCGAGTCAGACTCACGCACCGAGGTTTCCGTATTTTTTATGATATATATAGTAATTAGCTTACTTTGAAAATTGAAAATATTAATTATTTGTTCATGAACACATTTTAATTTTTTTTGTGATGTAACCACAAAACGGTTTTCTGAAAATATCCCTTTACTTGTGCTATAAGATCTACAGCCTGCCAAATTTCACGATTCTAGGTCAACGGGTAGTACCTTATAGGTTTTCTTGACAGACACGACAGACTACGAAGTGATCCTATAAGGATTTCTTTTTTCCTTTTGAGGTACCTACGGAACTTCATAAGTAGGTAAGTAGGTACAAAGAGATCAATCATCATCACCAGCAACAGCCCAGTACTGGCTCACTACTGAGTCACAGTTGGTCACCTGAGAAAATTTGGCCATAGTCTACCATGCTAGCCAAGTGCGGATTGGCAGACTATACTTACCTCCACTCCTTTGAGATCATTATGGAGAACTCTCATGCATGCAGGTTTCCTCACAACGTTTACTTCACCGTTAAAGCAAGTCATATCCCTCATAGAGCTGTCAAACTAATCACAACTTTGATCAAGCGAGGGCAAATTAAATTTTAACACCTGTGGTTAACAAGGTGTTTGTCCGTGACTCGACGTTTTGTTATATTTATTTTATATTTTTTATTTCATTTTTACTTTTTGCTTTTATGTAGAATGTGGCGAGTTTGGCCGGTTTTTTTTTTTTTGGTGATGGAACCACAAATTCACGGTTGTCGTATTTTTCTTTTACTTGTGCTATTTGACGACCTCCCTGGCGCAGTGGTGAGCGCTGTGGTCTTAATAGTGGGAGGTCCCGGGTTCGATTTCTGGCAGGGGTTTGGAATTTTATAATTTCTAAATTTCTGGTCTGGTCTGGTGGGAGGCTTTGGCCGTGGATAGTTACCACCCTACCGGCAAAGCCGTGCCGCCAAGCGATTTAGCGTTCCGGTACGATGCCGTGTAGAAACCAAAGGGGTACTTATGGGTTTAATAAAAACTGCCATACCCCTTCCAGGTTAGCCCGCTATCATCTTAGACTGCATCATCACTTACCACCAGGTGAGATTGCAGTCAAGGGCTAACTTGTATCTGAATAAAAAAAAAAGCCCTAATTACCTGAAAAAATTGATGATTCTGACTATTGAGACTTTTTTTTTTTTTTTTTTCTTTTAATATCTACTGTTGATACTTAGTAGCTACTAAGGTATGTTAATTTTTGGTTCATTAATTATTCAGTGTAGCACTAGACATAAATATTGTTTTAATTTATAAAATAAAATGTATAAACTAGTGTAAGTTCGTTACAACATCATTATTTATTTATATAATTACTTAACAAGTTAAACCGAAGGTAATAATTTTATAACTAACGGTTTTTTATACAATTTATTAATATATAAACTGTTTCCTTCATTAAAATAATAATAGGTAACCTACTTGAGTAAGTTCTGCTTACCTAATTGTGAAAAAAGTAAAAAACGAAATAGGTACCTCTACCTACCTATACCTACATAATTGTCATGAATAAAACATTGCTGGAACTATAAGCGTAACAGACAATAGTGTAGGCTTTGATATACTGTAGTTTTAGTTTAGTAGTTTTTTTAAAAAAAATATTGTAGACCAGCGCTTGGCTGCAATCAGACCTGGTGGCAAGTGATGCTGCAGCCTAAGATGGAGCGCGCTTGCCTAGAAGATGCCTATTCACTCTTGACTTGAAGGTACCCATGTCATAATTGGAAATATGAATGAATCGTAGAAACCTACTCGGAGAAACGCGTAAGCGACGCGATTCGCCTGGCGCTTTAGACCTTCTGGAGTTAGGTTTTAGGTATGATGATTTTATTGTCAGTTCGCGGTATAATACCTACGCGGCTGAAAATAATGTACATCGGTGTTTAGAACAACATTTCGGCTTTGTGGAGCGTTGTCTCTGTCACTCATACCTGAATGACGTTTTGTCGGTCTCAACTATAGAGACAATGCTCTACAAATCAGCTATCACGTTCTAAAGATCGATGTACAATATTTTCTGCCGCGTACTGCACTCATGTGCCATGAGATTTCGGCATTTCGGCGAAAAGCTACTTGTTTACCTTTTTATAAAAACGGGACGAGTTGAGAACGAGGCTTCCTTTTTGAAAGTCGGTTAAAAATAGAACAAAACAACTTCCTACATCATTCTTTAGGCCAGTACTACTCGTGCGCAATAAGTTGAGACCTGGGGGGCGGTGACGCCACAGACGGGTGGTTGTACTGTAGACAAAAATCGGAGCGCGTCGTCGTTGCGTGACGTAAGCAAGTACGAGACTAAGATGTTAAAAAAATGGCGTTGTCTGCAGTACAACACGGGAGCTTGAGGGGAAGTTACAGGGCAAGCGGGCGGAGGGTTGCATTCCAGGCGAGTCTCAACTTATAGCGCACGGGTAGCAGGTTTCTAATAATATTTAAGCCGTGATAGCCTAGTGGTTAATTACGACGTCCGCCTTCTATTTGGGATGGGATATCTTCTTTTCGGAGTTTTGTACATTTCGAGAAATTAAATACTTATCACTCGCTTTGACGGTTAATGAAAACATCGTGAGGAAACCTGCATGCCTGATAGTTCTCCATAATGTTCGCAAAGGTGTGTGAAGTCTGCCATTCCGCACTTGGCCAGCGTGGTGGTTGGAGAGGAGACCCGTGCTCTGTAGTGAGCCGGCTATGGGTTGATCATGATGATGATGGATACTTAGTAAACCTAGCAAAGGAAAAAAAGAAAAGGGAAGGGTTAAAATGAAACCGAACTCTTTACGTCAATAACGTTACAAAAAGTGCGCATTCGATTAATAGGATTACACGCACCCATACATTGCGTGAAACTACAATACAATGCCCTACAAACCACACAAAAGTCTTCTCTATCCCATTTCAATAAAGCCTAAAATCTTTTGAACAACGTTACGATTTACGGTACACGTATCTTTACACGTCATACCGATACAAATGGCAACGCTATAAAACTATTCAAAGCATTATACTCCTTTATTGTGAGGTTATTGTTGTGGAAATCGCGTGTATTATTTTTTTATATGTAGGCTATATAAAGATGTAGACTAAAATATATAGACAGGTGTTGCATGACCCGCGAAACCCGGCAAGTCGTTTATTGACGTTTCTTTTATCTATTTTAATGTGATTTTAATACCTACTTACCATGAATTTATTATACACGTTCCTTTAAATATTGTTTTCTATTTCACGTTTGCACGCCTATCGAGTTCCATATCCAACAACAATGTCCTAATTGGTACATCCCGCAAATTGCTAATGCGCGTGGCCGCCATTTTAGCGACGGCAGCATTAGACTGAAGTTTCGAGCTTATGGTATATTTTTATTTCGGCTGACGTCAAAATGACGTCATTTCGATGTTAATGAGACATGAGAATTTGCGGGACTTCATCATCATTATCTCCATCTATCGCAGAGTCGTTCTAAATAAAAAAATACTTTCTTAAATAAATCGTTGAACAGCTCTTTGCCTATGTGGGATGCTGAATATAAACGTGAATATAAATACAATTTAACTGAATATAATACAATCATTGTTACGATAGTGAAATAAAAATGGCCGGCCAATTAAACTTTGATCTTTGAAAAGGAACTGGTGGTGATAAATTTGTCAAATAAATTCAACGCGCAGCCGCGTGCTTCCAAACATTTTCCAAACTTTTATTATTATTGTCACAGTTTAACGATCACTCAGTCTGGAAACGGCCATACAGCGCGGTCGGTTGCGCATTCCAATTTTCAAGACACGCTCAACGCTGCCTGCACGCTCAATCCCACATTTTTAGGGTGCGTTTAGCTGAGTGGAGCGGAGCGGACCGTGAATTGGCCAATGAGAGTGCTTGAAATCACTCTGAATCAGTAGAGACTGTGTTAGTGGAGCGGAGTGGACTTTCAAATAAAATATAATATGAACACGTGGTCCCGAGCCGGACAGAACGGAGTCAAACAGACTGTGGTGCGCATAAAGGTGCATTTCCACTGATGCGAAACTGGGCGGACTGGAGCGGACAAGAGCAGTGAAAAGTAGCAAGTGTTTCCATTGAAGCGAAGCGTGGCGGAGTGGAGCTGAGCAGACTAGAGCTGCATTGAGCCGTGTTCCGACCAGTCAAATTTGTGTACCCTACCCGCCGCGCCGCACCGCGTCGTCTCGCTACCCTCAGCTTCGTGGCCTCTACTCGGTACTGAACTGAACACTAGTTAGGCTGCGTTATTATAGATTTATGATTTCTTGATACACAGCCAATGAAGTCGATGAAATGAATACCGGTGTTTACGGTCGATTATTTACTTTTATAAAGTGTTTAATGTTTTCTCAAAGCGATCTATAAATATAGTTCGCCGCTAGGGCTGCCACCCGCACAATATGATTTAAAGAAGTAGGTATGACGCAATTTAAACTTGGCTTATTGCAGGCCGTTTATAGTGATAGGACACTTCAATGGTTCCGTACCATCGTACAAGAAATAACACTCTTCAATTTGTTAAATTTTCATGGCGATCATTTTGAAATTGTTATTATTTGTTGTTATAGCGGCAACAGAAATACACATTTTGTGAAAATTCTCTGCCTATTACGGTTCCCGAGATACAGCCCGCTGACAGGGATACGGACGGACGGATGGACAGCGGAGCGGATCTAAGTAATATTAGGGTCCTGTTGGTACGGAATCCTAAAAAGTATCTGTCAACAGTCGGTTTCTTAAAAGTATAATTGTGAAAAGAATAAAGATGATTAGGTAATGATTTTTAGACTTGAAATGAAATGTGTAAAAAGTATTTTATTAAAAAGGCGAGTGTGTTTAAAATTTCAACTATTTTATATTGTTTCCATCCGTTCCAAGTTAGGTAGTATTAAAGTAAAATGCCAAAACTTGCCAATTAAAAACGGCTCTACTGCAAATGTCAACCTTTTCCTTCGAACAGAGTTATAATAAAATTTTATGCTAGCTAATTGCAAAGCCGGCAAGCGATTTAGCGTTCCGGTACGATGCTGTGTAGAAGCCAAAGGGGTGTGGGTTTAATAAATAAAAACCGGCCAAGTGCGAGTCAGGCTCGCGCAACGAGAGTTCCGTACAAAAGTCCTATTTTTTCGTCATTTTGCACGATAATTCAAAAACTGTGATGCATAAACATAAATAAAAATCTGTTTTAGAATCCACAAATAAAGTCCTTTCATATGATACCCCACTTGATATAGTTATCTTACTTCAAATATTGAAAATACTAATTTTAGTTCATGACCACAATTTAACTTTTTGTGTGTTCCCGTTGACCTAGAATCATGAAATTTGGCATGTAGGTAGGACTTATAGCAGACTGCAGACATTAGGGGGAAAATCTGTAAACCGTGAATTAGTGGTATGTAACCACAAATTCACGGTTTTCGGATTTTTCCCTTAACGTCTGCTATAAGACCTAACTACCTGCCTTTCATGATTCTAGGTCAACGGGAAGTACCCTCTAGGTTTTTTGACACACACGACAGTCAGACAGACAGACAGACAACGAAATGATCCTATATGGATTCCTTTTTTCCTTTTGCGCTACGGAACCCTAAAAATCATAAGCACAATAAGAAAAAATAGATTTTTCAAAAACATGGCAACCCTGTTTCGAAGTCACGACCGAATGGGAAGTTACTCGCCTGTCTTTGCTTTTTTTAAATCTCTTCCTAGTGGCCATCAAAAGATGTCCGTTGACAAATATTATGATAATTTGGCCCGAACGATGACATTTATGTTTATTATATTAACGTCTGGTAGTGCTATGCTTTGATACATTATACTTAAATAGGTTCTGGGAGACATTTTAAAGGATCATTACTAGTGCGCCTCTGAAATAGTAACTTATCATATATGTACTTACATACTAAATGACTTTTCAAAAATTTGAAAATTATTATTAGGTATTTTGACTTGATAATATTATCAGCTTTTTAACCGACTTCAAAAAAAGGAGGAGGTTCTCAATTCGTCGGAATCTTTTTTTTTTATTTTTTTTATTTTTTATGTATGTTCCCCGATTACTCGAAAACGCCTGGACCGATTTTAAAAATTCTTTTTTTGTTTGAAAGGGTATACTTCAAAGTTGGTCCCATTTCAATTTGGTGAAGATCTTATGAACATCTTCGAAGATAGATACTGGAACTCCTCAACGGATAAGAGTAAATTGCTCGCGATCAGTGTAATATCTTAGTAAACAGTAGATTTTTAACCAGTCATAGCATAATTCCATGGGGCCACTAAAAATTGTGAAATAAAAAATGTTTACAAAAAAAATAAAAACCGACTTCGTTACACCAACACTAAAAATTGAAAAATAATTTAATTTATTACCGAATATATTATGTATACAAGAGTTAATATAGTTCCATAATAATATTTTTTGGGGTCGGTGCCAATGAGGTGCCATTGTGGAGTCCCATAAAAATATGAAGTCTGGACGATTCGCGCAGCTAAAGCTAATTGGCACCGGCACCAAAAAGTATTATTATGGAACTATATTAACTCTTGTATACATAATATATTCGGTAATAAATTAAATTATTTTTAAATTTTTAGTGTTTGTGTAACGAAGTCGGTTTTTATTTTTTTTGTAAATTTTTTTTTATGGTAAAACATCCTTGGTAGGTAGTTGGTATTATCAAATAAATTCACAAATCAAAACTTAAGATTTGACAGGTAACAGTTTGCTAAAATCTATAGGTACCTATAGTTTGCGACAGGTCGAGATGGCAATCGGGGTATGAGACGGGGGACGCCTCGCACACCCGCACGTCGCTCGCGCTCATCCGCACCGGGTTAGCGCGGGGACTGTTCGGGTGTGCGGGGCATTCCCTGTACATATACCTAAAGTATTAGTTTTAAAAAACAATTACCTAAATATCACTTGCTTTAACGGTGAAGGAAAACATCGTGAGGAAACTATGCCTGAGAGTTCTCCATGATTTCAAATGTGTGTGAAGTCTGCCAACCCGCATTGGGCTGGCAGACTATGGCCTAAACCCTTCTCACTTTGAGAGGAGACCCAGCTCAGTAGTGGGCCGGTAATGGGTTGATCATGATGATGATGACGATACCTATAGTAATACCTTAACCTATCGCGGACTAGGTATGCCTGTATCATGGACTTCCGCAAAGTATCGCCTGCTTCTATACAATGAGTGTCGTGTTTGCAGTTGCTGGTGGGCAGCAACGGCACGGGCGCCGGGGGCGCGGCGACGTCGCCCGACGGCGGCTCCAGCTCCGCGCCGCCGCTGTCGCCCGGCGGCTCGGGCGTGGCGGGCGGCGCACTGTCGCCCGGCGCGGGCTCGCACGCCAGCACGCCCGCCGCGCCGTGCTGCGACACGCCGCGCCCCATCATCACCGACCCTGTGTCGGGACAGACGGTGTGCTCGTGCCAGTACGACGCTCGGCTCGCGCTGTCGTCGTACCCGCGGCTGTCCAGCGCCGCGGTGGGCGTCTACGGCACGCCGTACCCCTCGTCGGACCAGAACCCCTACCCAAGCATCGGCGTCGACAGCTCCGCCTTCTACTCACCTTTGGTAAGCCTAAACAAACTCTAATCTTTTGTAGTACATGTAATACCTAACATCTCATTGTAAAATATGTTTCCGCAAATAAACAATCTTGAATCTTGCACCTATCCGCGCTGTATGCTCTTGAGCTGAGCTGGAACCTTTCTTCGGATTGTGCCACACGTGGCAAAGTTTGTTTGGGCGCTTCTTCTGCTTGAAGCTTGTGGGCTTTACCTCAAGTGGAGGAAGCACCGGGATATCTAACTCTTAGTTATAAAATTTATGAAATAAAATAAATAAACGTAGTACAGTTGTTCTATTTCACGAAGACACGAAGCACACACGAAGGCTCAGCCTATATCCTAGCGGTACCTCTACCTACGTGTCCGTGGAGGTTCGACTGCGTGCGGTGCTGATGTATGGTATTTAGAGCTGAAACAGCATACCTTGTAGCTACGAAAGAATTAATATTTGACATGTTCCTGGAATCGGTACAAGTAATCCTTTACCTGGATGCCTGGTATAGTAGTCTGTTTCTCGGTGTGCCAGCAGAAAGTGGTCGTGAACGTAAACCTGACACGGGCAAACGGTCCACGACGATCGAGGCCATGCATATACATTCTGCTGAGTTCGGAGAGCGAGGCGTTCTTGTGCCAAAAGTAGAACAAACAGGGGTTGCAAATTGGTAGAAATAGGTTTGCCTGTATTGTGGTACTCGGTCGGGCAAGGTTTATCGCTCTCGGCGAGACTCGTTTGAGTGCGTGCGAGGCGCGACCGGTCCGGGGGCGCTGGGCCAGAAAACCGCCGACACCTCGCAGGCGCGCCGACGCCCTGTCACGAAACATTAATATTTAAACTCGAAAATAAATTCGAAAAGCGACCGCCATCATTATACCGATTAGGTGGCTCTGACCGGCTTCGGACGGCTGCGTTGTTCGAGACGAGGCCCGTCCGCAATTTTTTCGGAAGCGACTCTTTATGTCAGAAAATTCAGAGGTTCAGCACCTCGACTGAAAAGGGACAAACGTCTAAGAGGCTGCGAAACTTAATCCCCGAGGGATCGCGGAGTCCGACCCGACTTTATTTTTATTCCACAAAAAAGAATCTGGAATTGGCAGTCTATTGTGGAGCAATTGAGCGCTATTCGCTTTTATGTGAGTCCCGTGACACGGCGCAAATGTGAAATCCGCTAAGCCTCGACAAGCCTATCCAACGCGAAGATGATCCGCTTTTTGTCAAGTGTTCGGCTTAATCTTGCGCCGGAAGTTTGCACAATTCGGATTTTAGTCTGTCTGTCGTCTATCTGTCAAGAAAACCTACAGGGTACTTCTGGCAGGTAGGTAAGTAGATCTTATAGCTGATATTTGAGGAAAAATCTGAAAACCGTGAATTTAGGGTTGGATCACACAAAAAAAATTAAATTGTGGTCATGAACTAATAATTAGTATTTTTAACTTTCGAAGTGTACACACTATATCAAGTGGGGTATCATATGAAAGGTCTTGTCCTGTGCATTCTACAACAGATTTTTATTTATTTTTATGTGTTACACTTTTTGAATTATCCTGCAAAATGACGAAAAAATACGACTGTAGTACGGAACCCTCATTGTGCGAGCCTGACTCGCACTTGGCCGGTTTTTTTAATATAAAAAGCGCAGTATATTGTGGAGATAGACGTGTCTATGTGAATCAACCCTAAGGCCACCCGTGCGAAGCCGGCTCGAAGCCGATGCGAATCAGCTAGAAATCAGCTATAAAATATCTAATAATAATCTACCCCAAAGAGCTGTCAAGTCCAAGTCCAACAGCGCCGAAGAGACACATTTATTAGAGAACTGGCGCATTTATTGAACACTAGATTTAGATTTTCAAATATCCCGGAACTCTTTGATTTTCCGGGATAAAAAGTGGCCTGCGTCCTTCCCCGGTATGTAAGCTATATCTCAACCAATTTCGTCAAAATTGGTTGAATGGATGGGCCGTGAAAGGCTAGCAGACAGACAGACACACTTTCGCATTCATAGTATTAGTATGGATTTAATGTCGCTGACTGCGGATAACGAAACGTTAAAAACACGAGTTTGTTCAACTCGGTAGGTAATTATAATATCACGTGATAACTAGCGGCCGGTAATTGTGCCCATCCCAAATCACCGACAGCGGCGAGAGATCTCTATCTGTCATTGTGTTTAACGAGCTCGGGAGGTATGTATGTACCTACGTACGCTCTGTGACCCTGTTCATTTAATAACAGGTGTTTAAATGTATGTATATAGTCGTTGTGTGCGGCGCTCGTCGCCCGTAGCACCGTACCTCTACTGCCTCTACCTACCTAACTCACGACAAGCGCGGCCGGTTCCGTGCAAGCGACAATTTAGCGAACAATGACGACGCTTCGCCGCAAATATACCGAGGTTGGCTTCATAAGTCTTCACCGCGCTGCTCTCGAAAATGTACTCCCATTGCAGTACATAAGGTGCAGTTTCCATCGACACGGCTGGAGGGCCATTGTTGGCGAAAATATTCAACTGCCATTTTAGTACACGAGCGTTCCCGGTGGCGCCGTCTGTCGGCGTGAGCGGCAACAATACTCAACGCCATCTTCAGTCTATTGTCCGCTTTTGATAATCAATAAAACGGTGTCGCTTTTTTCGATTCAACGTGTGTAGAGTCATTAGGTGTGAAATTAACGTAAATCGTTCATACAGACTATGTAATTATGTCGAGGTTTACAAATTACAATTTGGTTTCGGAGCTGAAATATTGCTGAAAGTATCATCGTCATGATTAACCCATCGTTGGCGCAGTACCTACTGAGAATGAGATGGGTTTAGGCCATAGTCTGCCACGATGGCCAAGTGCGGATTGGCAGACTTCACACATCATTGAGAACGTTACGGAGAACTCAGACGTGCAGGATTCCTCAACGTTAAAGCGAGTGATATTAATTCTTCTAGAGCGTGCTCGGTTTCGAACCCTCTACCTACCTCCCGAGTAGGAGGTGGGCATCTTATTGAAGAATATTAACTGAGCGAAATTCTAAAATTCGCGATGTAGATACGTACCTAATATACCTAGCTGCTTACGTAAAGGAAGATTGGTCTTCGGGCGGCCAATGAGACTGGCAGTTTCTTCAGGCGATGTTTGATTTGGATGCGAGCCATTTCAGTTGATACCTACGCGTGTTCCATTGGCCGGGGTCAGGCCGGGGTGGTAGGCAGGGCAGTTATTAGTGTATTCAGATCTTAGATGCTAAACTTTACAGTTTTCCACTAATAATAAAACAAACGAACTGATGCCAAAATTGAAGTTTTGACAACCTTTGTAGGTATGGGAAATTAATATTTTGACAGTAGGAAGTACCTAGGTACCTAGTCTACTATGAATTATGATGCCTGCAACTTATTCGTCTGCGTGGATTTAGGTTTTTAAAAATCCCTTGGGAACTCTTTGATTTTCCGGATTTATTCTGTTCCCACAGAATTTTTAAAAACCTAAATCCCCGCGGACAGTCAGAGGCAAAGGTAGGTATCAGCTAGTTTTGCATATGAGGCTTCATGAGGTTTGTAGAGTCCGCGACAGGTTGAGATGGCATTTTGGATGAGGCCGGGGGACGTCACCTGCGCTCGCCCGCACCGAGTGAGCGCGGCGGCTGTGCGGGACGTTACCTCCCCGATTGTCATCTTGACCTGTCGCGTAGGTACTTACTATACAATCTTCGACTAGGAATAACAATTTGTGTTGGTGGGCTAATTATAAGTTTTTTTTAATTGGTTAAAAAAATGTTTAAGTAGTTTATTAATAACGTTAAAGAAAATAAGGCCAATTAAAATAATTGTAGGGCATATTGATTTATAATATTATAGGTACCTATTCCCTATTATATGACTAGCCGATGTACCTAACATGTTCTTTTTACATAAACATATAAAAATGGGTTGAATATCGTACAATATTGTATGTTAGTAGTACAGTTTCATGTGAACATCACGTATGGATTTATTACAATTTGCACGAGAACTAAACCGTAGTTGATTTTTTTGCTGACCACAAATAAATAATTAATTAACGTTGTATGTTTGTACGCGAGAAATGCAATGTTATTTCGATGTACAATTTTTTTTCTGACCGTACAAAAACGTGAACATTTTACCGATATGACTTTAGCCACTCTAATGATAATATAATATACCTACCTACTAACTTATGCTCGCAACTTTGCCCGCGTGGACTAAACAAATTTCAAAACTCTATTTTAACCCCTTTAGGGGTTGAATTTTTAAAAATCCTTTCTTAGCGGATGCCTGCATCATATTAATCTTCATGCTAAATTTCAGCCCGATCCGCCCAGTATTAGTTTGAACTTTGAGCTGTGCGTTGATACCTACATCAGTCAGTCAGTCAATCAGTCATTCAGTCAGTCAGTCAGTCTGTTAGTCAGTCAATCAATCACTTGTACAGTCAGTCAACTTTCCTCTCAGGGTAAGAATCATCAGTAAATAAATTATTGAGAAGTGTTTATCTGAAGTCCACCGCAAGTCAAGTACGGATTGACAGGTAGAGACTTCACACACCTCTGAGAACGTTATGGAGAACTCTGAGGCATGCAGATTTCTTCACCGTTGCAGCACCAACCACGTCTGAGCAGCAACTATGCAACTATAACCCGAAAGAAACGGGTCAAGTTAAACGGATTAACGAACCGAAAACCGACCACCCACAAACAGAAGACGGCTTAATAAGGGCTCATTAACACCTAATAGCCCTCTCAATTCGCCTTACTCGCTTCACTTTTATTTATTCCCACTGTCTCTCTCCCACCCGTGACTGTGCGAACACTTGGGACAGCCGCGTCCCTCTCGCACGCCCCTCTAATTGAATTTCTTTTCTAAAGTTATCCCCTTTTGAGTCCAGATTAGTGATGTCGGATTGGCGTTTTGTACGTTTACAGTCGGACGATTCTTTCTTATCGGACTCTTTAATTTGGACGATAATGAAGTGAACTTTCTTTTGGACTTTTAATTGTTGTGATAGGGCAAAGCTATTTTTAGGGTTCTATACCTTAGAAGCTGTGATAGCTGTGGTTACGACGTCCGCCTTCTAATCGGAGATCGGGGGTTCGATCCCGGGCACCTCTAACTTTTCAGAGTTTGTGCGTTTTGATTAATTAAATATCACTTGCTTTAACGGTGAAGGAAAACATCGCGAGGAAACCTGTATGCCTGAGAGTTCTCCATAATGTTCTCAAAGGTGTGTGAAGTCTACCAATCCGCACATGGCCAGCGTGGTAGACTATGGACAAAATCCTTCTCACTCTGAGGGGAGACCCGTGCTCTGTAGTGAGATCGGCGATGGGTTGATCATGATGATGATACCTTAAAAGGTAAAAAGGAACCCTTATAGGATCACTTTGTTGTCTGTCTGTATGTCAAAAAATCTATAGGGTAGGTACTATAGGTACCTACTTCCAGTTGACCTAAAATTATGAAATTTGGCACTGTATGTAGGTCAGGCACACGTAAAGGAAAACATCCGAATACCGTGAATTGGTGGTTATATCACAAAACAAAAATTGAAATGTTTTCATGAACAAAGAAATAGTATTTTCAACTTTCAAAGTAAGACTATCAAGATATGAAAGGGCTTTTTACCTGTATAATATTCTAAAACAGTTTATTTATTTATTTTTATAATAATAGTAGCATAATAGTTTTTGGTTTGTCGTGCATAAATACTTACCCTAATAAAAAACGTACGCAAATTTACCTTGATGCGCGTTATCTCTTAGTGAGTTGCATGCGGAAGAATCCGGGAACCCACCACACTATTATCCCAAGAGAACTCCTGCCATTATATTATTGTGATTAATGTAAAGGAGTCGCGACCCTGAGCAATGGGGAATGACGACTATAAAGACAAATCATTCAACCACTAAAATCATCCGGGACCCCGTTAATCGTAAGCATCGTAAACATTTCGTTGGCGTAGGGACAATATTTATTTTCGGAAATGCCGTCCTGGGCTAATTAGTACGGTATAAAGCATTGGCCAGATAGAACGCGACAACAGCAGCGCATCGGACGCTACCACTGAAATCAGAAATCTATCAACGCACAGCTCAAACTTCTGGACGGATCGGGCTGAAAGACATGCAGATAGCTATTATGGCGTAGACATAAAAAACCGTGCGAAAAAAAGTGCGAATTAGACTCGCCCACTGAGGGTTCCGTACTACAATCGTATTTTATAGACATTTTGCACGATAATTCAAAACTATGATGCATAAAAATAAATAAAAATCTGTTTTAGAATATACAAGTGAAGACCTTTCATATGATACCCCATTTGATATAGTTATCTTACTTAGAAAATTGAAAATACTAATTATTAGTTCATGATCACAATTTAATTTTTTTTGTGTGATCTAACCACAAATTGACGGTTTTCAGATTTTTACCCGAATGTCAGCTATAAGACCTACCTCCCTGCCAAATTTCATGATTCTACGTCAATGGGAAGTACCCTGTAGGTTTCTTGACAGACCGACAGATAGACAGACAACAAAGTGATCCTATAAGGGTTCCGTTTTTCCTTTTTAGGTACGGAACCCCAAAAAGTATTAAAAGAGCGTGAGATCGACGAATACCAGAACTATCACTACATAAAGAAGCGACACTCACTCTCCTGCGCGATGCGCAAGAAGCGTAAGGGTTCGCCTAGTAGTAGGTAGTTATTAGTAAAACACTGCAGTCCTTGTCCCACTCGATATAGTTATAGTGCTGTCCTTTCCTTGTGGTAGATGGTTAAATGATGATATGGGGTATCGTTATAATCCTTACCAACCCACTGATGATGACCACCAAGGTGACAGTGGGTATACATTTTTGAAAAAAATTAATATGGCGGCCGTATGGAACTTTTTTAAATGTGAAAATTTTACGTAGTTTATTTTTTGGCAGGGCAGTCGTGTTTTTCTTTTTAAATTAAGGCTTGTACCTTTTCTTTCTGATGACGCTTCACGTACAATTTGTGATACAATCCTACGTGAATCGTTCAGAAATTTACAAATGATTTGTAAATGTATGAACTATGAAGCTGCACATCAGAATTCTGAACAGCGAGTAGTGTGATATGTAAGTTATTGTTTGCTTTACAACTTCTAGGAGCTGCGTTACACATGTAGAGTAGCCGGCAAGAAATATTGTACATCGACCTTTAGAATGAGATTTCGGCTTTGTAGAGCGTTGTCTCTGTCACTCATACCTGTGTGATGTTTTCTTGGTCCCAGCGATAGAGACAACGCTCTGCGAAATCTCTATCTCTTTCTAAAGGTCGATGTACAATAAATTTTCTGCGGCGTGCTGTAGCCGTGTCGTGTTTTGTTTGGCTAAGCCTTAAAGTAACCCGTGGACCTACCAAGGCAAGGTCGTGAGGTTAATTAATTGGCGACTGAGAACCGAATAGATCCTTCTGCCAGATATTTGTGGAGGAAACTAGGGTTGTCCAAATGTTTTGTATCTTGCTGACTTGCAATATGCATTGCAAGTCCATGGCCATGCGGCCAGCGTGGTAGTCTATGGCCAAAACCCTTCTCACTCTGAGAGGAGACCCGTGCTCTGTAGTGAGCCTGCGATGGGTTGATTATGATGATGATAATGAACTTGCAACTGTCTGGGCTAGTTAAATTCAACAGTATTACGTGATCCCACGTTTGAGTCTATATTTATAAAAATCTGTCTAGAAATTTTCAGTAGTCCGGAGTAGGGCAGTTTTCTGTGCTAAAATCCCGTCAGTCAGTTACCACGTAAAGCTACGGTCACACTAGCGCGCCATGAACGCAATACAAGTCTGAATAGCTAGTAAATAGACGGACAGACTGACACACTTTCGCATTTATAATATTAAAGTACCTATAGTAGTACGACACAGGTTAGGTACCAATTGTGGAGAACACTAGTAAATGACACCGAAATAACCTGTTTTGTAAATAAAGATAAAATAAAAAGTACCTATATAATGTGAAAAAGAGTGAGTTACTAGTTTTTAAGAGTAAAGGTAACTCGCCCGATGATATCCCTCCTGTGAACCTTAACGGAGTCCCCCTGAAAAGAGTCGCAGAGTTTAAATATCTAGGGCATATTGTTACAGAGGATATGTCTGATGTAAAGGACATAGAGAGGGAGCGCAGGGCGATGGCGGTCCGATGCAATATGCTAGCCCGTAGGTTCGCACGTTGCAACAAATAAGTAAAAATAACTCTCTTTAAGGCATATTGCCAAACTTTCTACACGTGCAACCTGTGGGTGACATATACGCAGAGGGCCTACAACGACTTGCGTGTCCAATTCAACAATGGATTCAGAGTGCTGATGGGGCTGCCGAGGTGCTGCAGTGCATCGCTGATGTTTGCGGAGGCTCATACCGACGATTTTTATGCAATCATGAGAAAAAGAGCAGCTTCAGTGATGAGCAGAATCCGAGGTAATTCCAACGGTATTCTGAAAACCTTATCTGAAAAACTAGATAATCCATTTATGAGACACTGGGTTGGTTTGCACATGCACTCTCAGTGTCTCATGGGTGGTAGATTCCTAGATAAATAAAAGTACGCATGAAACAGCCCACTTACTAACATAGTCATTAGCAATTAATTTTATTACTAACAAAATGGATGTAATATCTGAAATAAAGATGATTATTATTATATTATATAGGTCGAGAATCCGATTGCCATCTCGAGTCGAGATGGCAATCGGGGAGGTAACACCCCGCACAGCCCCCGCGCTAACCCGGTGTTGGCGAGCGCGGGTGACGTGTGGATGTGCAGGGTTTCCCTCCCGCCTCATACCCTGGTTGCCATCTCGACCTGTCGCGGACTATAGTCATGGATTATTATCGAAACGACATCACTATAAAAGTAGCATATAAAAGCGAATCGTTCAAATTCAATGCGAAACTCGAACACCTGCTCCTTTTTAGAGTTCCGTACTCAAAGCGTAACATGCAGCCCTGTCAATGTCACACAGTGGGGTCCGGAGCTCATTGACTACAGTCCGAATATATTTTTATACCTTTTTATCTTCAGTACCCTTATTATAAATGTGAAAGTGTGTTTGTTTGTTGTTTTGTCCTTCAATCACGTCGCAACGGTGCAATGAATTGACGTGAATTTTTGCAGGGGTATAGACAAAGACTTGGAGAGTGACATAGGCTACTTTTTATCCCGGAAAATCAAAGAGTTCCCACGGGATTTTTAAAAACCTAATTCCACGCGGACGAAGTCGCGGGCATCAGCTAGTATAAAATAAATAAATTGGGGGTTGTCATAATAGACAGTTTTAGAACATCTTTGTAACGGGGTCTGTCTCAAATACTAAACTAGTTAGGAATTTGAAATTTCGTATATTATGTACTATATATACTACACTATATATATACTACCTACTTTAACTATATAATCATATAATTTGAACAACCAATACTAAAAACAACGATTCATAAAGTAGTTTATTAGCTGTGACCAAAACAAACGAATATTTTTTGGGTATTTTCGCGGTTCTAGTTTAGAAAAAAATGCTGCCGATAATTATGTACGGAACCCTAAAGAGCGAAGCCCGACTCGCACTTGACTGGTTTTTAGGATTCCGTCCAGCGAACCCTTTGAAGCGTGCATGCATAATTTAATTTTCATATTACATGCTTCAATAATTTTGTATGCATGCTTAAGCCATCAATATTATGGTTTTTATTATGGCATGGTGCTTTTATGGGTGAAATATTATCGCCAGTGGTTGGTTCCGTACAATCCTGTAATTAGCTCTTTTAGGTATATTTGGTTTACTTTAAGTAGCATAGGTATATTATTTAACTAGCTGATCCGCCCGGCTGCGCTCGGAAATTTAATATATCAGCCTATATGTTGGTACATAATACATTTAAGCATATATAACGCGCAAAATTTGACTGCTCACGCGCCATTTTAACTTTGTGTCAATTTTCATATTAAAAGTACGATTTTAGTCCTTATTTTAAAGGTGAACCGTACTTTTGACATGACAGTTGACCCATAGAGTGATAAATGGTGCATAAGAAGTCATTTTATGCGGACTATACCTAATATATGTCACTTCCGGATGAATAAAATAGTAAAATAAGTCTCCTCTAATAATAAATAGGTCTCCTCTAACAATAAGAAGGGTTTATGCGATCGTCCACAGACAGGAATCATGCAGGTTTCCTCACGATGTTTTCCTTCGCCGTTAAAGCGAGTGATGTTCAATTTGTCCAAGTACCGGCCGCCATTGGTCGGCGTGATGCAACAGGGATTGGTACGCGGGTGGCCTTATCGATACATCGGCGATTTGACATAAATGCGTTAGATTATGTGACAACCGATAACAGCAATAAGGCACCGCCTCGCGTGATTGACACCCCGCGTGTTTGCTGTTGGCTGATAGTCGAAACACTTCTGGGGCTTATCTGTCGCACAGCGCTTCAGCGTTATCCTCCATACACGGCTCTACAAACACATCTGTCAGCTCGCAACGCCTCGCGTCACCCAAACATTCCCCCCTTCCCCACCACATCCCCACTCATCATCATCATCATCAACCGATAGACGTCCACTGCTGGACATAGGTCTCTTGTAGGGACTTCCACACGCCACGGTCTTGCGCCGCCGCCATCCAGCGGCTCCCTGCGACTCGTCTGATGTTGTCCGTCCACCTAATAGGTACGGAACGAAACGTACGAAAGGTACGGAACCCTAAAAACCGATAGACGTTGAGGTGACAACCACAAGGTTCTAGAATGGCTACCTCGCGGCGCGATAGGCGACGCAGAACCGTGGCGGGTGGAAGTCTAGAAGAGAGCTATGTCTAGCACTGGACGTCTATCGGTTGACAATGATGATGCTGATGATGACGATGAATAGTGAACAGAGTATCATCATGACCAACCCATCGTCGGCTCACTACCGAGCACGGGTCTCCTTTCCAACCACCATGCTGGCCAAGTGCAGGCAGACTTCACTACGCCTTTGAGAACATTATGTAGAACTCTCAGACATGCAGGTTTCCTCACGATGTTTTCCTTCACCGTTACAGAGAGTGATATTTAATTTCCTAAAAACGCACGTAACTCCTAAATGTTAGATGTGTGTGCCCGGGGGGATCGAACTCTAGATCTCCCGAATTAGAGGCGGACGTCCTAACAACTAGGCTATCACGGCTCCTACTATAGAAGAAGAAGGCTAATTAAAGGGTATGACGTAATTTGGATGTAAGTAGGTACTGAAACGTCCCGGCCTATCTGTCAAATAGTAAACATCATAATGGGCGGTGTATACCCGCCACACCTCGCCGCGTTAATTGCACCGCAAATATACCCATCTTCGCGTTAAACGTTTACTTGCCGACTTTAATGAGTGGGCAAACAGCAGCGGTCAGCCGACTCTCGCCCGCTAATAAATCTTCCCGATTTACCCCGCTTTTCCCGCACTGCCCCGCTTTTCCCGCATTTCCCGCCGTCCCGCGGCGAGCGCCCTCTGCTCGTATAAATTACCGACACGGCTCCATCATAAATCAAACAATGGAAGCTAAATGCATTTACTATTGTTTGGACACACTTCGCACGCCGAATTGTTGACCGTGCTAGATTAGCCTCAGAAGTATAGAGACAATAAAGTCAGGAATCAACCTACTGAGAGTCTAAACCTTAGTTCGTTATCAATAAGCTAGGGCGTGGTTGTAGGTAGGAGACAAAATAAAAGATTGTATAAGGAAATAAACTGTTTTATTCAGGGAAAAGTCCCTCCAAATCAAAGTTTATCTTTACCATTACTTATTGCTTTATCATTAAATAATTTATTATTTCCTTTAAGAAAAATCTACCGCCAGTTCGAAAAAGCATATCTACCGAGAGAAAGAACTGGCAAGAAAAAACTCGGCGGTGTCTATCCACAATTATTGAAAAATAGATACAACTATGGTATTACCATAACATATCCAACCCACATCGGGTATAAGCATAAACTATTACAAAGGAATACCAGTTGAATTACAAATTACACATTAAACAACATACATAGTATAACAATAGAAATATAAAATCAACAATATTCGTACCTGTAGGTATGTCACAGCTTCTTATTAAAAATAGGAAAATTAATGATGTCTACCGTCAAAGCAGAGCCATTTATAGCCCTTTGGCTACCCTTTCCATAAGTATAATGATACCATATTGTAGCAGAGACAACTCATAGACAAGTGACCAATTGTCAATGTCGTATGTAGGTGTCACCTGTCATGTGTCAACGTCAATTGATAGACTTTCACTTGTAAGATTTGGCCAGAGCCGTGCACACTACCCAACTAACAAATTTGTCATAACATTTTGTACTTTTACAACTAATTTATCATATAGACGTTGTATATTAGGAAGCTTTAAAACGCAATATCATACAAGTATCATTCATGCTGCATTTTTGTAGAAATGCAATTTGGTATTAAAACTTCGTTGCACAGACGTTTGTTTGACGTAGCTATAAAGCAATTGAGTCATAGCTAATACATAGTCATACAAAAGTTATATCTGGCACATTTTAGCCACTACTACAACTTCAATATGACATCTTACACCAATTTGGTCATACAAAAGCTTTTATATTGGCTGCTGTAAAACTAGTCATACTTTAACTATCTTATAACCGATAAAGGGTAATAAAGCTATACAATAGTCATATTTGAAACCATAATATGGAAAAAAAATAAGGCTTATGTCTTTTTGCTCCGAAACATGAGAGTTTTGACAATATAACATGCCTGGTCAAAATGTTTAAAGTTAATTTAAAAAAGTGGAAGAAATACAAAAGGAGCGGCACGTATAGGCGCAAACTTAATCAAAATTATTCGTCTTTACTTGCAACTGTAGACACTTGTTTACAAGCACAGACAAACAGGCCAACAGTACAAGCAGTTTCGTGTAGTGGTCTTGATTCCCATCTACAGGCAAGCCACTTAAACACAGAGAGTGATGGTTCCGCACATCTTTTTTTCACTGAAAATCGTTGTGACGAAGATTTCTATGAAAAACAGAGTATTGTAAGTGACGATAGCAATGACAATACCGAAAATACTTTTGGAAATATTGTAAAAGATTCTGAATTTCGCGCACATGTGGCAAAATGGGCTTTAGAGTATAATATTCCGCATATTGCACTTAAAGACTTATTTAGTATTTTAAATAAAAGAGTGCCATTCGTATTACCAAAAGATCCCAGGACACTTTTAATGACAAACACGTTAGATGTGAAAATTATATCTGTGGATTCTGGCAAGTATTGGCATAATGGACTAATACGTGGTCTGAAGGAACGTTTGGCAAATATTAATAATGTGCCAAACGAAATTTTACTTAATATCAATATTGATGGACTGCCGGTATACAATAGCTCAAAACTACAGTTTTGGCCAATCCTATGCAATATTTTTGAAATTCCAAGTTTTCCAGTTTTTGTCATTGGTATTTATGCTGGTCAAAGTAAGCCTACTGATCTGGATGGCTATTTAAGTAACTTTGTTAATGAAATGAAAGATCTAGAAAATGGTTTAGTTATAAATGATAAGCAAGGGAATCAAAAAACAATCCGAGTCAAACTACGAGCTTTTCTTTGCGATTCACCGGCGAGAGCTTTGATAAAAGGTAACATTATACACACTTTTTGTAATTTTTAAATACTTTGATTTCGTAATGCTTCTCATGTTACATTAAAATACTGGTGAAGAAGTTATGGACTTCTTAAAATGTTTCAGGAGTTTGCAACTTCAATGGAAAACACGGTTGTTTGAAATGCACAGTATTAGGTGAATATTCACATCGAACCCATACTGTGATATTTAGCAGAGTGGGTTGCCCAAAAAGAAATGATGAAGATTTTCGCTTAAAAAAGTATGGGTTACACCACAAATATGACTCGCCACTATTGCAATTACCTATTGACATGGTAGAAGATTTTCCTGTTGGGGATGCTCTACACCTAATTGATCTAGGAATTATGAAAAGACTCTTAACTGGCTGGAGAGATGGCAGTTTTGGCACATACATCACAAAATGGTGCGCTAGGGACATTGAAAAAGTTTCTCAATTTCTGTTAAGTTGCAAATTACCCAAAGAAATACATAGAAAAATGAGAGCACTCAACGTGTTACCTTACTGGAAAGGGTCAGAGTATCGCTGTTTTTTATATTACCTGAGTTTCATCATCTTGAAAGACGTATTGTGCGGAGAAGCTTATCATCACTTTCTAACCTTCTTTTGTGCAATAACTATATGTTCCAACGAAGAATATTTTGTTTTTTTTCGTTTAGCCGAGCGACTCTTATTTTTTTTCATAGAACATTTTAGGGACTTATATGGAGAGGAATATATGACTAGCAATATACATAATTTGTCACACATTATTGATGAGGTTAAAAAATTTGGTAAACTCCAAAGTTTTAATACTTATCCGTTTGAAAATAAACTCGGCCAAATAAAACAATTAATGAGACAAGGAAATAATCCACTTGCACAAATCGCTAAACGATTAAATGAAAAAAATACAATTGAACTAGATGCGATGAGAGTGATGAATGATAGTCACAAAACAATTCCTTATGTTAAAGTATGCAGAAGTAAAGATGGACCGATTCCAGTTCTTTTTCATGGCAGCTTTATTTTGTCTCCTCAAATGCAAAATAAGTGGTTCTTGACATCTAAAAATGATGTTGTTGAAATAATATCTATTACTTCCGGTGAAGAGGGACTGATTTGTTTAAAAGGATTTTGTATTAATGATGTCGAAGACGTCTTTGAGACACCAGTAAAGTCTTCGTTATTTAATATATATAAATGTGCAACTAATGTTTCGAAACAAGAAAAAAATTACCAGTTATCCCATATAAAATGTAAACTTGTTGTCATTGAGTATATTTCAGAATATTATTTTGTGCCTTTGCTACATACTCTGTAAAAACTTATTTTAGGTAACAAAGCAGATTATGTTATTTTAGTTTAAGAATTTTGCGAAATTTATAAATTAAACAGCATGATTCATAGCAGCTTTTATTCAAATAAAATCACCGTACCTTATTAGAGTTTAGGAAATCAGCCCTATGATTGTGTAAGTAATGCCAATAACTAATACGCCATTTGAAAATTGCAATCGTATTTTTTTTAGTATCTATATAATATAAATATGATTTCTTATACAATCAGGGACAGGTCACAATAGTATTATTAACAATGTTTTTTGTCAATCATCTTTCACAATAGGTGCTTTTCATAGAGATAAACACATTTCAAAATACTACTAAAAATATAAAGTAATGCATCAATTGAATTTCGAGTAAGCATCTTGTAATGTATTTATTATTTTTAGCTTTAACTTCTAAATTCTGTTTGAATGCGAATGTTAATTATGTGTTTTTCCATTTTAGTAAAGTAGATTATGATAGTTACACTATGCACCTGAGGTAGGTAGTCATAAAAGTCTTAAAATAAAACAATAACAAATTTTTAGGATACAAATAAAAAAAATAGTATGAAATAAAAAAAGTACTTTCTAAAATTAAACAACTTAAACTACGATTTTGTAATTCGGTTCCCTCTCTTTAATATTCATTATATGGAAAAACAAAAGATATAACTGAGTAATGCCACGCCATACAAAATTATTGATTTTTCTCAAAGAACTGACTTCAAATGCTGGGTACTGTGTAAAAAATGGGCAAATAACATAATATTTATATGTATATAGTATATTTCTATGTATATGTATATAGTATAAGCTGTGATAGCCTAGTGGTTAGGACGTCCGCCTTCTAATCGGAGGTCGGGGGTTCGATCCCGGGCACACACCTCTAACTTTTCGGAGTTATGTGCGTTTTAAGTAAATAAATATCACTTGCTTTAACGGTGAAGGGAAACATCGTGAGGAAACCTGCATGCCTAAGAGTTTTCCATAATGTTCTCAAAGGTGTGTGAAGTCTACCAATCCGCACATGGCCAGCGTGGTAGACTATGGCCAAACCCTTGTCACTCTGAGAGGAGAACCGCGCTCTGTAGTGAGCCGGCGATGGGTTGATCATGATGATGATGATGATATTTCTACGGCTATACTCACGTATCCAGTTCAGCCACCCTCACAACGGGCTGTACGGGTAGTGGCACGCACGGCGCGCAGTCTTAAACGCGACGCGTGTGCGAACTGACCCCCTTGATAAAGGACCCCGGATGGGTTCGAAACTAGTCGGGCTAACGTCGACTGGATACGTGAGTATAGCCGTAGAAATATACTATATACAGGATTACAGGAAAATAGGACACGATCCCGTTAAGGGGTTATAGTACAGGACATTAGCTATTAAACTACCCCTAAAGTGCTTATGCAAAAGTGTATCGTTTTCGAGTTATTAATTTTTTAATTTTTTTCTGGGTAAAGGGGTGTGTGCCACTTTAAAAATTTGTAAAAAAAAGAAACAATGTGTTTCATCAGATTTTTTTTTATTTCTTGCTAGTACATATCCTTGTTAATAATAAACAGTTATAAAACAAGAAAAATCTTCAAGCATTTTAAAATTACAGCCTAAAAACTGTACAAGTTTTCGATTTTTAAATTTAATTCTTTGAATAATTTGCAAATTTTTAGAGACCAGGTAGAAAATTCTAACAAATGCTCGTCAAAGAATTAAATCGGATCAATGTAAAAACGGCTTTAATGCAAAATGGTTGAAGATCATTTTTCAATAGGGTCAAAAAGTAAAATAAAATCAGTCAAGTGCGAGTCGGGCTCGCACACGAAGGGTACCATCGTACAAGAAATAACACTTTTTAATTTTGTTAATAAATAAAAGAATTAAATTTAAAAATCGAAAACTTGTACAGTTTTTGGGCTGTAATTTTAAAATGCTTAAAGATTTTTCTTGTTTTATAACTATTTATTACTAACAAGGATATGTACTAGCAAGAAATTAAAAAAAATTCTGATGAAATACATTGTTTCTTTTTTTACAAATTTTTAAAGTGGCACACACCCCTTAATCTAGAAAAAAAATGAAAAAATGAATAACTTATACACTTTTGCATAAGCACTTTAGGGCTCGCTTGATAGCTAATGTCCTGTACTATAACCCCTTAACGGGATCGTGTCCTATTTTCCTGAAACCCTATAAAATGGAAATCACTCACGATAGTTTAAACGTTAAAATAACATATTTGTTTTTAGACTTATCCATCTACCTAATTATTTTCTAAAAACTATTGTAATATTCAACACAGGCCTTCCTTAATTGTCACTACTTTGAACTTTTTCAGATACACTTAATATATATTGATCGGATGGAATCTCACTTTCTATTTTGTGTTTTATGGCTTTCGGTCGATTTCTGCTTGAGGATGCTCGATTTTGTTTGCATTTTATTCTTGACATCGAGTTCCGTAAAATATTTTTAAAAAAATTTTTGCAGTCTTCTTTTGTAAAACTTTTGTCAGTCATGTATATTAAGTCAAAGAAAAAATCAAATATGCGCGTGTAAGCTCGGAAACATATCTTTGATTCTTCCTTTCGGGAGCCTCCAGCCCAAGAACACTTATTCAAAAATTCTCTGGAGAAAATGAGGTCAATTAGCACATAAGCGTTATTTAATCCTTTACCTTTGCCGCAAACTACTGAAAATTTCTTTTTTAATTCTGATATATAAACGACATCTTTTAATTTAGTTTCCAGCTCTTCAACGTCATCTTTGCTACTAATAATTTTAAATTCAATATCCTTAACTTTCTGGTTTGTTAAAGAGTATTCGACTGCAGCAGTCGAACACTCTTTAACAAACCCTTCAAATTTCGTTGCTAATTCTCCAATTTTTAGTATGAGTATTTGTTGGTTTTCGCTCAAAAGTTTTTGGTTATTCAATATTAATTTTTGATTATCTAAAAGTAATGGTAGTTGTTTCGAAATATCTGTCAAATTTTCAGCTGGTTGTTCAATTGTTTGTAACGTATAGTATACATTTTCATCATTAGGGGGTAAAATCATTTGCTCTTTGTCCTGAAATAAAAATACATAATTATTATATTTTAATACATAAATATCATTATGATACAGCGTATTTTATCAAAACATACAGCGTATTTAGAATACGTTACAGAATAAATTTTAAAATCATATTGAATCTATAAAATAATTTGTCCTAAGAATATTAAAATAAACACTATGTTTATGCGGGTTTACTTACCAGAATACACTCTTCAGCTAAGCTGTTAAATTCTTCGTTGTGAAATGGTATGGGTTGAATTTTATGTTGTCTTTTTTTTCGTTTTGGTGGACATGGGTCTTCATTTTCAGTGTCATCAAATTGTTCTGTATCAGAGTATTTGCACATGTTTTCGATTTCTTGTTCCGCTTCCTCATATGTTGATATGTTTCTTCTTTTCACGATACAATTTGATTTTAACCAATCGTCTTGGGGATAATTTTTTTCATTTTTTCGCAATTTTTCTGACATTTTTTTAGGCCACAACAAAATTCCATCATCCTCCCAAGTATCTGGAATAGTGGTTAAAACCGATCTTCCTTTTTCTAATGTCTGGACAATTTTGTATGGCATGGCTGAAATGTAAAAGTAAGATTAAGTCAAGAACATAAACTACTATACATATTTATTGAATTATATATATATATTTTTAAATAAAACACGAAATTATTTTTAAAATTTTGAAAATGTGACTTGTTGTTGTGAAAGTTGTTGACTTGAATAAGGATAGGTTTCATTCTAGAAGAGATTTAAAAAAACCAAAACCATGCGGCCAAAACGGGTAAGAGTAGGTGTGGTAGGTATATTAATTTATCTGCTTACCCGATATATCACTTTAATTTGTTTAAATCCGCTTCGTATATAAATAGTATCATCCGTAGGTATATAAATAAAATATATCAGTGCTCTTGTTAGATAATAATTATCCTTATTCGTGACAACATCACACTTCGAGAGGCTACGCCATACTGACTAATGAATGTATTTTGGCTATGTTAGCTGTGTAGGTAACTAAACCTACCTACAGCCGCTTCGCGAGTCGTAAATGGAGACGACAACAAAGGATGCCTTCTATTTGTATATTTAATAATAATTTGGCTATATCTACATAAAAATAGGTAGGTAGGTAAGTAAGTACCTAACTTAATCTTGTGTAATTAAAAACCACCTACCATAGAACAAGATAGGGAACCATAATTATTAACTTTTTAATTACTCATAACAGATACATTCATCGCTTGTATAATGATTATAAATAGCGAAAATTTTGCAGTGTTGGCACCAAAAAAAAGTATGCTGAAGAAGCATTATTATTTTATCGTTATTTGATTCGACAAAATGTTCAGGTGCAGAGGATAATGTTGAAAAACCGCAATTAACACATTTTTCAGCTTTGACAAAATGTGTTATTTCCCAGGGCCATTTTAACTCTCTCAATAATTCTAAATCCCTTCTCTGAAGAAAAGTGTCCACATCCAAAAAGGCCACCATATTTGCGAAATCTAAAAAAATAATGCGTGGGTGCGTCAGAAGATTAGATTTTTTTTCTAATCTGCCTTAATTTTTAAAGTATAAATAATTATTTAAAAGAAACAAAATAGGTTAAATAATAGACTTAGATGGGTACCTAGGTGTGATTTGAAATTTAAAAAGCCGGGTTACTAAAATTATTGAGGAACTCTGAAAATGAAGAGTGATGGCGTTCTTTTAAGACACTTAAGTCATAAGAGAGCAGTATACATCATTATCAAGTTTTATTAAAGATATATTGTCATGGAGAGAAATAATTATGTATTTTAATAATAAATTTATAATTCAATTTAAAGGAAATGAAGGGGGCAGATTAAATTTATTGAAAAACCTAGAAGTTTGATCGAAAAAGAAAAATTCGCACTACGTTTTCCTCTTTAAACATTATACTTTATTATGATTCTAATATATAATATCAAAGTCAGGATGATAATTAAGTACTTACCTTTTTAATATATTATTATCGACGAGCCACAATGCACAACAGTTTCTCAATATAATATGTTATCCTTTTAACATTAAACGCGTTTGGTACCGCATCACAACGACTAATTTGTCGTACAAACATTTACGTTATGATAAATATACGACTAATTAGTCATAGAAAATGAATATTTATGATACTATTGAAACCAAATAGCCATATAATATTTTACTTTTTGACAGCTATGAGACTAAACGTTTTTGCTTCTGACTTTTAAATGATAGCTGTACGAGTGTAAAGTAATAATAACTGCGCCAAAATCGCATTGTATAAACGTTTGTAAAGCGTTTGTATGACTTAAATCGCATTCTTTTAAGCTTATCAAAAACGTTTGTATAACTTTTGTACGATATATTTTTGCTAGTTGGGTAAGCTCATTGTATTAATATTAATTACTAAGTTAATCCGAGTGGAAATATTAAAATAAACACAAATTACATGAAGAAACATTATTTTATTTAATACAACATTACATGGCGCAGCCGTTTTCGAACAAAACATCAGATTAAAACGGATTGTAAGTTTGGACTGAACATCAAGACAATGGCCGACGGGGCAACGACCACGATGCAAGGCGACATGTGTGGTGTCGAATTTAAGATGCCGCGAGGAATAGATCTGGAAGATTTGGATACGTGCTGGCAGCAGTGGCAAAAATTCAAGGATTCGTTTAAGATATTTATGCTGGCGGCGGGTTTTGAGAAGTTGTCTGAACCAAGAAAAGCAGCATTATTATTAAATTGCATTGGATCTTCAGCCCTGGAACTATACCTCAACGTATTAAAAAAAGAAGATAAACCGAAATTAGAGGAAGTTATCAAGTTATTCGACGAATATTTCAAGCCGAAAAGTAATGAAGTAATGGCAAGTTACAATTTTAATAGAAGAGTACAACAAGACGGAGAAAATTTTGACACATTTTACTCAGACTTAAGAAAACTGGCAGACAGCTGTAACTTTGGTCAACAAAAGGACAGGATGTTACGGGACAGACTCGTCATCGGCGTGAAACAGACACGAGTGCAACAAAAATTATTAGAAATTAAGGACCTCACACTGGACAAGGCACTGGACATATGTCGATCAGCGGAGCTGTCCAGTCAGCAACTTATGGTGCTACACAGCTCGGAGGTGAAAGCGGTGGCAGCAGCAAGCACAACCCGGCAGCTGACTACCCCGGCGAGCAACAATAGCAAAGCTAAGTATAGTAGGCCCCATAATAATATTAATACTAAGAAAAATTGTCAAAATAATTCTAAAAATAACTTGAATAAAAACAATTATCAGTGTAAAAAGTGTAATAAGGTACATGGTCCTAGGCAGTGTCCAGCCTTTGGAAAAACTTGTTTAAAATGTGGAAAATTAAATCATTTTAGTATAGGATGTATGTCTAAGAATCAAAAGCTTGATAATATTAATAACATTCATGATTTATGACTAGTATACTCAATAGATTTTACTAAAAATGAATGGAATACGTTGTTGCAAGTTGAAAATAAGAGGGTCTGTTTTAAGTGTGACACGGGGGCCCAAATAAATGTTTTGAGTTTGCGGGACCTTAAAAAAATTGTCGATGATGAGACAAAAATAAAAATGTCTGAGACAAAAACCTTAATAGAAGTCTTTGGTGGAGGAAAATTATTTCCTATAGGAAAGGTCACATTAAAAGTATATTCTAATAATAATATTAATAACAAGGAGTGGTTCAACACTGAGTTTTTAATTATTAATGAACCGGTTAGACCGATCCTAGGGCTAAGCTCTTTGGTAAAGCTTAGGCTCTTAAATACTAATAATAATATTAATACACTTACAAGTTGCACTAATACTAATATGAAAATGAGTAAAGACTCAATTGTTAATATGAATAACGAACTGTTTCAGGGAGTCGGGGAGTTTAAGAGCTCACTGCAGCTACGCATTCAACCTGGCGTGGAGCCTGTGGTGCGACCCCCACGGCGAGTGCCTAACGCACTGAAGGATCGCCTTGCGGACAAGTTGGAAGCTCTGGTGAAGCACAAAGTCATCGCGAAGGTCGATCACCCTAAAAGTTTTGTAAGCAACTTGGTTATTATAGAAAAGAAAGATGGTTCGCTTAGAATTTGTTTAGATCCTAAAGATCTTAATAAAGTATTAATAAGAGAACATCATTTGATTCCCACCATTGATGAAATTATAACTAAACTTTGTAATAAAAAGTATTTTTCAGTGCTAGATTTATCCGATGGTTTTTATAATATTAAACTTTCAGAAGATTCGAATGATTTATGTACATTTAATAGTCCATTTGGTTGTTATAAGTTCCTAAGAATGCCATTTGGTTTATCAGTAGCACCGGAAATTTTCCAAAAATATAGTGAAACAGCCTTTGGAGATATTCCAGGCGTGATAGTGTACTGTGACGATTTGTTAATATGTGGTGAAACTGAACAAGAGCATGATGCAATATTAAAAAAGGTTTTAGAACGGGCTAGAGAACATAATGTTCGCTTTAATAAGAATAAATTTCAATATAAATTAAAAGAGGTGAAGTATTTTGGCCATATTTTTTCTGAGAAAGGTATGCAAATAGACCCAGAGCGGGTAAGTGCAATTATTAATATGAAAAGTCCCAATAATAAAAAAGAGTTACAGATTTTCCTTGGCATGGTCAATTATTTAAGAAAATTTATACCTAACTTGGCTGATATTGCATCAACTCTTCAGTTATTATTAAAGAAAGATGTTGAGTGGTTATGGACGGAAGTTCATGAAAATGTTTATAATAATATTAAAATTAAATTAAGCCAAGCGCCCATTTTACAGAATTTTAACAGTAAATTGCCTATAACGATTCAGTGTGACGCATCAAAGAGTGGTCTCGGATGCTGTTTACTTCAAAATGGTAAACCAGTTTGCTTTGCTTCAAGAAGTTTAACACCTGCAGAATGTAATTTTTCCCAAATTGAAAAAGAGTTGTTAAGTATAGTATGGGCAACTAAGAAATTTCATTATTATATCTATGGTCATAAGATTACCGTAGTTAATGATCATAAACCATTAGAAAGTTTATTAAAAAAGCATTTACATGAGGTACCGTCTCCTAGACTACAGAGATTAAAGTTAAAGTTGTTAAAATATAATTTTGAATTTAAATATTTACAAGGTAAACAAATGTACATAGCAGATTTGTTATCAAGGTCGTATCAGGAGTGTAATGATACAGACGATTCTTATATGTATGAAGTCATACACTGTATAGGGTTAGCACAGAAATTAGAATGCACAGAAGAACAAAAATTAGTATTAATCTCAGAAAGTTCTAAAGATGAAGAGTTATTAAAAATAATTGAATTTATACAGAATGGTTGGCCGGACAAAATTTTTCATATTCCAGATGTAATAAGAAGTTATCATAAATTAAGAGCTGAACTTAGTATGGACGATAATTTAGTCTTCTATAATGATAGGTTAATAGTACCGAAGAGTTTAAGATTGAATGTCATTAAAACTTTACATGAAGGGCATGTAGGTATGTCAAAAATGAAGCAGACAGCTAGAAGGTTGTATTACTGGCCTTATATGGACTCTCACATTGAAGAGTATGTTAAGAAATGCTTTCCTTGTCAAACGCATCATAATAGTAATGTTAAAGAGCCGTTATTATCACATCAAGTTCCCAACCTTCCATTTTTAAAATTAGGTATAGATATCATGGACTTTAGAAGGAAAAGTTATTTAGTAGTATATGACTATTATTCTAAATGGTTAGAGATAAAATACATATCCAGTAAAACTGCTACAAGTGTAATTAATACATTAAAAGATATTTTTAGTACTCATGGAATACCTGCAGAAATAATATCTGACCATGTTCCATTTGATTCGAGGGAATGTAAAGAGTTTGCACATAATTGGGGATTTAAATTTACTTATACTAGTCCAAGATATGCCCAAGCGAATGGTATGGCTGAACGAGGGGTACAAATTGCGAAGAAAATGCTAACAAAATGCCACGAAGATAGAACTGATGTAAGGCTAGCATTATTACAATATCGGGCTTCTCCCGTTTCTGGTACAAATTTTTCCCCCAGTCAGCTACTAATGAATAGAAATTTAAAAACTAAGTTGATTGTTAGCTCACAATACCTAACACCTAAGTTAAATCAGAATGTAACTCAACAGTTTAATGATGTACAAACTAGAAATATAAAAAATTATAATAAGACAAGTCGATTTAAAAGTAAGTTTACTGTAGGGCAAAAAGTTTGGTTCAAAAAAGAGCCAAGTAAGAATATTTGGTCAGAAGGCGAAATTGTTAGATATAATGGATATAGAGCATATGTAATAATAGACAAAAATAATGTACAATATAGTAGAACCTCGTTTCATATTCGACCGGCGGCGTAGACTTTGTGTTTCAATCAGACAGGCTGTCCATCGCTGGTTGAATGGGTAGTTTAAGAGTCAATAATTGTGGTAAATTTAAGAAGTGTGGCACAATAATATTATAAAATTTATTAAGTAATAATTATGTAAATTGTAAAATTAAAAGGGGATGATATAGTTATGTAAAATTAAAAGGGGATGATATATGTAAGTAATTTTTCAAAATTGTAACTGGATGATTATGTAGATATTTTTTTTAAAAAATAAAAGGGGATGATGTAGCAGAGACAACTCATAGACAAGTGACCAATTGTCAATGTCGTATGTAGGTGTCACCTGTCATGTGTCAACGTCAATTGATAGACTTTCACTTGTAAGATTTGGCCAGAGCCGTGCACACTAAGCTCATTGTATTAATATTAATTACTAAGTTAATCCGAGTGGAAATATTAAAATAAACACAAATTACATGAAGAAACATTATTTTATTTAATACAACATTACACATATAAAACTCAAATTCAATAGAGTCGACAATAGAGATTAAACTTTAGTTTTAAATTTATACACTTCAAAATTCCACATTATACTCTATTTAAATCTACAATTACTTTACTTCTAAAATATAATAAAATCAATTTCACCATGTAAGACCTTTGGATTAGCTGCTATATATTATCTGTTACGTCTGTAGTATTTTGTCTATCATTTTGACGTGCCTCTGTTTACAAATAAAATGTCAATGGTTTAGAATTAATTCTTAAGCAAAATCTAAAGAGTTTAGTAGCAATTTCAAGAAATAAATAGCAACTCTAACCATTTATCTTATACGGCCAAACTGACAATTGCTTCGTTCTCGAAGCAACAAAATAAAAACAAACAATTCGTAAAGTAAATTTTTAACAACATCAAAACATTTTTTTTTTTTTTTTTTTTCAAACAACATGTCTGTGGCTTCCAACAAAATTTAAAAAAAACATTTTAAACATGTGTGTGACATACAGAATTACCACACAGTTTACTCTCAAAAATACAAGAAATATTTTTCTCGCCACAGCACATAAATGTTTCCAAACAAGATATCCTTTAACCCCATTGGTTTTAAACCAATATCAAAAAATATTTTTAACACCACTGGTATTAAAGCGATATTATAAAAATACTTTTCAACACCGTTGGTTCCAACGTTTTAAAGTATCATCTACAAAATATCCTTCAACACCATTGGTTTTAAGGCAACATCGTAAACCATCATAAAATTGTCCCTTAACACCATGGTTTTGATCCATATATCACTATACAATACAATTTTTCCATTGATCGAACATTTGATCAAAGTTTTAAATAAATTCCAATAAAATATAGAGATGAATATTAAACAAAGCAAAATTGCAACTGAACAAATTGTAAATTATCAGAATTTAAAATAATATGTTTCATAAAAAAGAACCATCAAAATGAAAAAGTTACAAAAATATTAATATTTCAAAATAAGTTAAATCATAAGAACTTTTTTTCAATTTCAAGTTAATAATTTTGCAAAAATAATAAAATACCATCGACTCTTACTCCTAAAGTACCAAAGTCAAAAACAAAGGGTAGGTATATAAAAAGTAATTATATGTAAGATATATCAAAACAAAACTAACTACTATGTTAGAAGAAGTAAAAATAATCAAAGAGTAAACTTATCTAATTATCGTTATTTACTTTCAAAAATATTTTCTATTCAATCTCTTTTTGTCTATCTGCAATCAGTCCTTGGACTATACAAAAACATTTGTTGCTTCCCACATCCAATGATGTGCCAACAACCTTCCTTTTTAAATAAATACCAAAACATTTTTCCACAATAAAATATAAAAATCCAAAAAGATCGTAAATAAAAATATAAAGGTAGGTATCAAAAACTAAAATGTCAAAAAATACCACAAAAATAATTTACATTAAAAAGATCGTCAAAGAAGTAATCAATATCAAAAATAGTTAAACACTTCAAACATCAAAAACGTCAAAAAATCAAAAGTATTATTCAAACAAAACAACAAAATACGGCATTAAAAAATATTAAACACAAGTGGGTAGTCAATAATCTCTAAATTCCAATATTCTAAATTTAAGTTTCAGGTTTAACCATAGTCCACCACGCTGGCCAAGTGTGGATTGGCAGCTCCATTACATCACATTACATAACGGTGGGTATATATAAAAAAACAATGACATCAAACAATCAGTAGCTACTAGACTTAGCGGCATAGCAACAGGATAAGACATCAGCAGCCTAACCTATCCTTATATAAAAACTACAAAAATAAACTCCAACAAAATTTCTTAATTATTGTAGGTAGGTATCACAAATCTTTCATCTCTACGTTTCGCGAGTCAGAACTCCGATGCAAAGTCAATAGCAAAAAAACAAAATGGCCATGCTAATCGCAATTTCTGATCAATGAATCATCAACATTTAACGAATGATGGAATGTGTATTTCTGAAACAAAACTACAACAAAAAATTTTTTTTTTTTTTTTTTTGTTCTTTTTTTTTGTTCTTTTTTTTTCTCTGTCATTATGTAACACATAAATAATTAATAAACATCTATTCGGCCAACCTGAAAAGTACTTCGTTCTCGAAGTACTTACATAGGAAATGCCACAAGAATACCAACATAACTAAAAAAAGTAAGATGACTCATCACTCGTAAAACAATATTCAATGATTCAATGTCAACATCACTATCATATAAATTACAAATATACGGCTAGACGTCAGACGGAAATTAAAATAGAACACAAATTAACCATCAGTAAATATTTACTGACAAACTTGCTTTAGTTTTTCACCGCTCGGTCAGTCCGACATTTAACCACATTTTATCATTTTCAAACTACAAACCTAGGTGCGATTAGATAATGTTACTAATGAACCGTATACAAAAAAAAAAGACATAACCTGTGTCAAGTCTAACCTATTGTAATCGTATGATCATTTACTTAATAAAAATTTCATACCAGCTAACTACCTGCAAATTTTCAACATTAATTTTCGTAATACCGATTTGTGTTATTAGCCGAGACATCATGCGATTTAACACCTTCAAACATTAATCTGAGTCATTGAAACAGAATACCTATACTGAATACAAAATTACCCGCAAAAATTTTATTTATTTAGTACCCACATCTTTTCTATAATACAATTAGTTTGTGTTACTACATTACGCAGAGTATTAATAGGTCCATGATTACGCAATAAAACTTTTTAAGGCCTACCTGCCTGAAAAAAATAGTCTCGCAAAAACACTTTTTTTTTTTTTTCACTTTCACAACACTTTGAACAAAATAAGCTTCCATACCGATTTAGGGTATCCAGATTAAGGATATCCAATGTCCATTGTGGTACCTCTCGTGGACGTCAGTCATCACAACGCCTGTTGTAACATCTTTGATGGCTTTTCACAAAGCCATCCGAATTGGCCGGTATTTCTGAAACTTGTACAACTGTATTAGAAAAGGCACAATTCAGCCATATCGTATCCCACTTCTGATGCTAGATTAGCCTCAGAAGTATAGAGACAATAAAGTCAGGAATCAACCTACTGAGAGTCTAAACCTTAGTTCGTTATCAATAAGCTAGGGCGTGGTTGTAGGTAGGAGACAAAATAAAAGATTGTATAAGGAAATAAACTGTTTTATTCAGGGAAAAGTCCCTCCAAATCAAAGTTTATCTTTACCATTACTTATTGCTTTATCATTAAATAATTTATTATTTCCTTTAAGAAAAATCTACCGCCAGTTCGAAAAAGCATATCTACCGAGAGAAAGAACTGGCAAGAAAAAACTCGGCGGTGTCTATCCACAATTATTGAAAAATAGATACAACTATGGTATTACCATAACATATCCAACCCACATCGGGTATAAGCATAAACTATTACAAAGGAATACCAGTTGAATTACAAATTACACATTAAACAACATACATAGTATAACAATAGAAATATAAAATCAACAATATTCGTACCTGTAGGTATGTCACAGCTTCTTATTAAAAATAGGAAAATTAATGATGTCTACCGTCAAAGCAGAGCCATTTATAGCCCTTTGGCTACCCTTTCCATAAGTATAATGATACCATATAAAACTCAAATTCAATAGAGTCGACAATAGAGATTAAACTTTAGTTTTAAATTTATACACTTCAAAATTCCACATTATACTCTATTTAAATCTACAATTACTTTACTTCTAAAATATAATAAAATCAATTTCACCATGTAAGACCTTTGGATTAGCTGCTATATATTATCTGTTACGTCTGTAGTATTTTGTCTATCATTTTGACGTGCCTCTGTTTACAAATAAAATGTCAATGGTTTAGAATTAATTCTTAAGCAAAATCTAAAGAGTTTAGTAGCAATTTCAAGAAATAAATAGCAACTCTAACCATTTATCTTATAACCGCATCCAACGAGCGACGCGCCTGAGAGACGCTGAGAGTTATAGACAGTTCAATCCACGAATACACCACTATTTTTGTGCGGGGAAACCACGGCTGCGGGGAGTGATCTCTACCTAATTTATCTTCTTGTGCGTGTGCCCACATCGCTGATCGGTGCGTTACGACTTGCGATAGGACTCACAGCCTCAGCACATAGCATATTTTGCATTGTAACCGATTGGGACGAGTCATCGTGGATTGAACTATCTATACTAGATATCGTGATGATGGCGATTCATTCGATAAACAAACAAGTTGCTCGATCGTTCTTATTATTCAACTAGCTTACGCCCGTGATATTGTCCGCGTGGATTTCACAAATTCCAAACCTCTTTTGTCCCCTTTGGGGTTGAATTTTCAAAAATCCATTTTTAGCAGATGTCTAAGTGATAATAGCTATCTACATGCCAAATTTCAGCCCAATCCGTCCAGTAGTATGAGTCGTAAATTGATAGATCAGTCAGTCACCTTGTCCTTTCATATTTTATTTTATTTTATTGGTTTGCCAACAGATAGTACACATATTATAAAATAACAATTACAATTCACAGAGAAAAATTTAGAGTGTACACCCAATTACTGGCAAACCGACATGCATTTTAAAAGTTTGCAAGTGCGGGATTACCAGTTAACTTAAAGCTAAAAATACAAATATGAAAAAATAAAAAATAAAAACACTGCAATTTACAATAGTACTAAATATTAAATACTAAATATTACATAAAACAAGAAAAATAAGAAAAATTACGAAGAAGCATACGAGTTTATAATGCTGCATCAATATACTGATGCAGCATTTTTTTGTACTGCTGCAAGGAGAGTGAATGAGGATCTATTATCATATTTTTCGCGGTTTTAAAAAGATTATTATGTTCGCGACATATTCTAATCAAGACATTGTTTTCTCCTAAGTTTGTTCTGCATCCCCTTATAATATAAGGCTTGTACGTAGAAAGTCGCGAATTTTTACGGGACACAGAAAAAATTATTTTGCGTAAAATGTTTGGGCAGTCAATTTCATAATTTAAAATTTTGAACAGAAGTACCTGATCGGATACCCAGCGTCGGTTTTCAAGTGACATTATTTTAAAATAGCTCAGTCTTTGCTTGTAAGATGTTAATTCTGCTTTTTTAATTGACATGGGTGTCGTTTTCAGGGTTTTCGAGGGTGCTGAATTTGATGATGACTTTTATTCTGAAATCCAAGATGGCCGACATGGATTTTTTTACAAAAAATAGACATGGGTGTCGTTTTCAGGGTTTTCGAGGGTGCTGAATTTGATATGACATTTATTTTCAAATCCAAGATGGCCGACATGGATTTTTTACAAAAAATAGACATGGGTGTCGTTTTCAGGGTTTTCGAGGGTGCTGAATTTGATGGTGACATTTATTTTGAAATCCAAGATGGCCGACATGGATTTTTTACAAAAAAATTGACATGGGTGTCGTTTTAGGGTTTTTGAGGGTGCTGAATGTGATGATGACATTTATTTTTAAATCCAAGATAGCCGACATGGATTTTTTACAAAAATAGACATGGGTGTCGTTTTCAGGGTTTTCGAGGGTGCTGAATTTGATGAACCATTTATTTTCAAATCCAAGATGGCCACAATGGATTTCTTACAAAAAATAGACATGGGTGTCGTTTTCAGGGTTTTCGAGGGTGTTGAATTTGATGGTGACATTTATTTTGAAATCCAAGATGGCCGACATGGATTTTTTACAAAAAATAGACATGGGTGTCGTTTTCAGGGTTTTCGAGGGTGCTGAATTGGATGATGACATTTATTTTGAAATCCAAGATGGCCACCCATGTCTATTTTTTGTAAAAAAAATCATGTCCGCCATCTTGGATTTCAGAATAAATGTCATCATCAAATTCAGCACCCTCGAAAACCCTGAAAACGACACCCATGTCTATTTTTTGTAAAAAAAATCCATGTCGGCCATCTTGGATTTCAAAATAAATGTCATGATCCAATTCAGCACCCTCGAAAACTCTGAAAACGACACCCATGTCAATTTTTTGTAAAAAATCCATGTCGGCCATCTTGGATTTCAGAATAAATGTCATCATCAAATTCAGCACCCTCGAAAACCCTGAAAACGACACCCATGTCTATTTTTTGTAAAAAATCCATGTCGGCCATCTTGGATTTCAAAATTAATGTCATCATCCAATTCAGCACCCTCGAAAACCCTGAAAACGACACCCATGTCAATTTTTTGTAAAAAAATCCATGTCGGCCATCTTGGATTTCAGAATAAATGTCATCATCAAATTCAGCACCCTCGAAAACCCTGAAAACGACACCCATGTCAATTTTTTGTAAAAAATCCATGTCGGCCATCTTGGATTTCAGAATAAATGTCAACATCAAATTCAGCACCCTCGAAAACCCTGAAAACGACACCCCTGTCAATTTTTGTAAAAAAAATCATGTCCGCCATCTTGGATTTCAGAATAAATGTCATCATCAAATTCAGCACCCTAGAAAACCCTGAAAACGACACCCATGTCTATTTTTTGTAAAAAAAATCCATGTCAGCCATCTTGGATTTCAAAATAAATGTCATCATCAAATTCAGCACCCTCAAAAACCCTAAAACGACCCCCATGTCAATTTTTTTGTAAAAAATCCATGTCGGCCATCTTGGATTTCAAAATAAATGTCACCATCAAATTCAGCACCCCCGAAAACCCTGAAAACGACACCCATGTCTATTTTTTGTAAAAAAAATCATGTCCGCCATCTTGGATTTCAGAATAAATGTCATCATCAAATTCAGCACCCTCGAAAACCCTGAAAACGACACCCATGTCTATTTTTGTAAAAAATCCATGTCGGCTATCTTGGATTTAAAAATAAATGTCATCATCACATTCAGCACCCTCAAAAACCCTAAAACGACACCCATGTCAATTTTTTTGTAAAAAATCCATGTCGGCCATCTTGGATTTCAAAATAAATGTCACCATCAAATTCAGCACCCTCGAAAACCCTGAAAACGACACCCATGTCTATTTTTTGTAAAAAATCCATGTCGGCCATCTTGGATTTGAAAATAAATGTCATATCAAATTCAGCACCCTCGAAAACCCTGAAAACGACACCCATGTCTATTTTTTGTAAAAAAATCCATGTCGGACATCTTGGATTTCAGAATAAAAGTCATCATCAAATTCAGCACCCTCGAAAACCCTGAAAACGACACCCATGTCAATTTTTTGTAAAAAAAATCATGTCGGCCATCTTGGATTTCAGAATAAATGTCATCATCCAATTCAGCACCCTCGAAAACCCTGAAAACGACACCCATGTCTATTTTTTGTAAAAAAATCCATGTCGGCCATCTTGGATTTCAGAATAAATGTCATCATCAAATTCAGCACCCTCAAAAACCCTAAAACGACCCCCATGTCAATTTTTTTGTAAAAAATCCATGTCGGCCATCTTGGATTTCAAAATAAATGTCACCATCAAATTCAGCACCCTCGAAAACCCTGAAAACGACACCCATGTCTATTTTTTGTAAAAAAAATCATGTCCGCCATCTTGGATTTCAGAATAAATGTCATCATCAAATTCAGCACCCTCGAAAACCCTGAAAACGACACCCATGTCAATTTTTGTAAAAAAAATCATGTCCGCCATCTTGGATTTCAGTATAAATGTCATCATCAAATTCAGCACCCTCGAAAACCCTGAAAACGACACCCATGTCAATTTTTTGTAAAAAATCCATGTCGGCCATCTTGGATTTCAGAATAAATGTCATCATCAAATTCAGCACCCTCGAAAACCCTGAAAACGACACCCATGTCAATTTTTTGTAAAAAATCCATGTCGGCCATCTTGGATTTCAGAATAAATGTCAACATCAAATTCAGCACCCTCGAAAACCCTGAAAACGACACCCCTGTCAATTTTTGTAAAAAAAATCATGTCCGCCATCTTGGATTTCAGAATAAATGTCATCATCAAATTCAGCACCCTAGAAAACCCTGAAAACGACACCCATGTCTATTTTTTGTAAAAAAATCCATGTCAGCCATCTTGGATTTCAAAATAAATGTCATCATCAAATTCAGCACCCTCAAAAACCCTAAAACGACCCCCATGTCAATTTTTTTGTAAAAAATCCATGTCGGCCATCTTGGATTTCAAAATAAATGTCACCATCAAATTCAGCACCCTCGAAAACCCTGAAAACGACACCCATGTCTATTTTTTGTAAAAAAAATCATGTCCGCCATCTTGGATTTCAGAATAAATGTCATCATCAAATTCAGCACCCTCGAAAACCCTGAAAACGACACCCATGTCTATTTTTTGTAAAAAATCCATGTCGGCCATCTTGGATTTCAAAATAAATGTCATCATCCAATTCAGCACCCTCGAAAACCCTGAAAACGACACCCATGTCAATTTTTTGTAAAAAATCCATGTCGTCCATCTTGGATTTCAGAATAAATGTCATCATCAAATTCAGCACCCTCTAAAACCCTGAAAACGACACCCATGTCAATTTTTTGTAAAAAAAATCATGTCCGCCATCTTGGATTTCAGAATAAATGTCATCATCAAATTCAGCACCCTCGAAAACCCTAAAAACGACACCCATGTCAATTTTTTGTAAAAAAAATCATGTCCGCCATCTTGTATTTATAAATAAATAACATCCCGGAAAAGTGCACAATCAGTTAGTACTTGATACACGCGCAATAATATGTATTTATGTAGGTGTGACACAAGGTGCCAACAAAGGTCCCCGGCGTGGCAGAACTAGTTAATGATCTGTGTGTCAGCCGTCATCAGGCGGCCCACGTTTCCATTCGCTAGTTAGGCTAAACGAGGCATCCTTCATGCAACCGGGCGGGTCGGCGGGGTTGCGGATTGCCGGTGTCCCCAGGACCCTGGACAAGAAGGAACTGCTAAGGTACCACTCCAAACACCTGAGCAGAGCCAAGAAACCCCTTCCCGTGTTCCAAATCACCCCGTTCCGATCCAAATAACCCTCCTTTTTAAAATCCCTTACAAACTACCCTAAAATCCCGCACACTTCACAATCACTTACACACAGAGACACACACAAACACTACACAAGTAACACATCAAACCAAAAATGGCGGATCACAACAAACGTATCGGTCTCCTGGTGGGTAGCGGTTTAACGCCCAAATCCCACCCTGGCACCCAGGCGTCATCTACGGACGGCGCCCAGGGCCCAGGCTGCCCCATCGTATCAGGAGGGGGCAAAGACCCGCACATTATCGATATGATGACGATAAAAACGACCTCTGCATCTAACATGGACCTGTCCTCCCTAGCCGCAGCGATCCCTGCGCCTGCTAGCGCAAGCGCATGGACGCTCGTGGCTCCCAAACAGAAAAAGAAAAAGAAGGGAAAAAGGACAGACAGACGGACAACAACACAAACGGACACCCAAGCTGACGCACAGATGGACAGACCGACCGCAGACCGAAAAGGCGGGAAGCGCAAAGAACCCGACTGCCCAACCGCGGATGCTGGCGACTCGGCCGGGGGAAGTAAGGGAGGAAACGAAGGACGGCCTTCACTAAGTGGAGTACGGCCTCTCGCGGACACCCGCGCAACCCCCGGCTGTTCCACCGGCGGACATGCGAGCGGGCAGGAATCGGCCTCTGACCGCAACCCACATGCCTCGGGAGAGTCGAGCACCACCACCGGAAGGGCTGGGCAAACCGTGGTCATGGACAGGGGGAACGATGGTAGTCACACCGACCCCAAAGGGAACCCAATCCGGACGCGGGGCGCAACGGGCCCTGACGGTTCCAACACCGCTCGACCCCCAACGACAACAACAACAACAACAACCAAACCAGACAGTGACAACTTACAAAAAGTCCCCAACCCACCTAATAAGCGGGCTCACCCCCGCTCTAGGAAGCGGAATAGGGGAATGACACAACCAGACACACAGAACAACCCCGGACCGTCGTCAAGTCAACCTAACAACAAAAGAAATAGACCTGACGACTCGATCTCACCCAGGGGGGAATATAAACGACCACGAACGGACCACAGACCACACCGAGACGCAAAGGACCACTACGCGAAAGCCGTCCAATCGCACTTGAGTGTGGCTGTGACAACTACCCCAAGGACTGACTTAACTCAAGCTGAGGCGAACACCATACAGGGTCTGATACAGAAGGCGATTTTCGCGGCCTGTATCGAACCCTTGGCGCCAGGCCAAACCCGATACGCCCCGGCGTTTGAAGGTAAAGCCTTCCTCAGCGAGGGTGTCCTAAAAATGTGGTGCCACGACGACCAAGCACTTAGCTGGCTCAAGAACGTGGTACCAAATTTAACATCACCAAAGAGCGGAACAAAACTCACTGTGATACAACAGACCGAAATACCAATTAGGGTAAGGTCGGGGCTATATGTCCCGGACTACGACGGGGAGATAGGCCAACTACATCAAGTCCTATCTCATCAAAACCCGTGGTATAAGGTGTCACAGTGGGTCTTGTTCAGCTACTCGCGAACAACCAGCAGCCCTCCTGGTGTGTTCCTGATACTAGGAATTCCCAACGAGGAGCTGCCAACGATTCTGGAGCGCGGCAGGAAGGTCGCCTACTCCACGGGCACTATCTATATCAGGTTCTTCACGGATGAAGGACTAAGTGATGTACCGCCCGGGCATAACTTAGAGCCTGAAAACCGAGAGGAGCCTGATGTGGGTGGTGACATGGATGTGGATGAACCAACCAGTCAGCTCTGTGCAACACCTGAGCCCTCCGTAAGCACAGTCCTCGGCAACATCGAGGAAATGCTAGCGGACTCCCGGACTAACCTCATACAACCCCGGGAGAGAAAGGCGACACAAAACGCTTCAGAAGAAACTGCCCCTGCCGAACAACCCCCGGCACAGAGGGCGACAGAAAAATAAAGATCATTCAAACCAACCTCCAGCACAAACACCTCGCCACGGCCACGTTACGTAGGCAGCTGGAGGTTGAAGACGAGACCATCGCCCTGATCCAGGAGCCGTGGGTCAGGGGAAAAACCATATGTGGTTTCGGAAGCTGTCATGGTAAGATCTTTTCACACAGCAATGATGAACCACCAAGAACATGCATCTACATTCCACGCTGTATTACAGCGTTACTACTAACACAATACTGTTCCAGAGATCTGACAGCAGTTAAAATAAATAATGGAATACAACAAGGCATGGGGCGACTGCCAAAACCAGTGGTCCTAGCATCAATATACATGCCCATTGAGGACGCAATACCAACAAAAGAATTGGTGGAGCTTGTAACACACTGTGAAGATAACGACATAGATTTAATCATCTCTGTCGACAGCAACGCACATCACAACCTTTGGGGATGCACAGCCAACAACAAACGTGGTGAGAGTTTAATAAATTTCCTACTAACCACTAACCTAACAATTATTAATATGGGTACCGAACCGACTTTTGTGACGAGTAGGTACCAAACCATAATAGATCTAACCCTAGCGTCAACCAGAGCCGCAGACCACGTAAAGAACTGGCGAGTCAGTGATGAGCCTTCTCTCTCTGACCACAGGCGGATATGCTATGAGCTAGATCTCATGATAACTCAACATGTACCAAAAAGAAATCCAAGGAAAACCAACATACTAAAATACAAAAACCTGCTGACACAACAAATAGGTGTAAGTAAACCAAAAAACATCAATGATATCGATAACATCGAAGGAAACGTAAATAAACTAACAAAATATATTAGAACAAGCTATGAACAAGCTTGTCCCCTAAAGAAAAACAACATAAAACAACCATCGAAAAACAGCTGGTGGGGTCCTGATTTGGAAAGAATGAGGAAAAAACTTAGACATCTTTTCAACAGAGCCAAAAACACCAAACAAGAACAAGATTGGGACAACTATAAGGAGGCCCAATACCAATACAATAAACGCGTCAGGGAAAAGGAAAAAAACTCCTGGCAAAAGTTCTGCACAAGCATAGAATCAAACGATACTGCTGCTCGCATACGCAAGATTCTAGCAAACGATAACACCCGCACACTCGGCTCGCTGAGGAAAGCTGACGGAACATACACCAAGAACGACAAAGAGATAAGCGAAACGCTCATAGAAACACACTTCCCTGGCTGTAGAATAGTAGATTCAACAGACTGGGTGAACACCCTTGGTCACCATCCAATAGAAGAGGATTGGGACCTTGCCAACAACATAGTCACGCGAGATAGAATCAGCTGGGCTATAGACACCTTTCACCCTTTCAAAACAGGAGGGACCGATACCATTTTCCCAGCACTTCTACAATGGGGAAAACTTCAACTGATGCCCTGGCTGGAAATAATATACAGGGCCTGCATAGCATACAAATACATCCCAATGGCCTGGAGAGAAGTGAAGGTGGTCTTCCTACCAAAACCTGGTAGGAGTGACTACACATTGCCAAAGTCCTTCAGACCAATCAGCCTTACATCATTTCTATTAAAGACGCTTGAAAGACTGGTCGACCGGTCTCTCAGGGACAGAACTTTAAAGCATATACCACTACATCCCAACCAACATGCTTACAGTACGGGTAAATCAACAGAAACCGCATTGCACTCTGTTGTGTCCAAAATCGAGCATGACTTAGAAAACAAACTATCGACATTAGGCATTTTCATAGATATTGAGGGAGCCTTTGACAAAACAACTTTTGATAGCATTGACAAAGCCTTGGCACGATACAAGGCGCCAAAAACTATACGCAGCTGGATAAGAGTAATGCTAGAACAGAGAATTATACAACTAGACATCAACGGAGTCACAAAAGGTATAGTAGCGAGAGGCTGCCCTCAAGGAGGTGTTTTATCACCAATCCTGTGGAACCTGGTAGTTGACGACCTGATAACTAAACTAAACAAAAGTGGGTTCTATACCATTGGTTACGCGGATGACCTCACCATCCTAATCAGTGGTAAATTAGAAAACACACTATATGAAGTTATGCAACGAGCCTTGCGCTTAATCGAAAGATGGTGCGATGGAAATGAACTTACAGTAAATCCAAAGAAAACAGAGATGATTCTGTTTACCAACAAAAGAAAAATTGAGCTAACAAAACCACCAACCTTGTTCAACACAAGCCTTGAACTGTCCACTGAAGTAAAGTACCTCGGTGTGACGCTGGACAGTAAGCTCAGCTGGAAAAGGCATACAGAAGATAAAATTAAAAAATCACTTACAATACTAAATCAATGCAAACGCATGCTGGGGAAAAAATGGGGACTAAAACCAAAGATAATGAAATGGTTATACCTAGCGGTTGTAAGATGTTCACTAACCTATGCTGCACTTGTATGGTGGCCAAGAACTCTCCTTACAACCGCCCAGCAAGAACTACAGAAATTCCAACGGCAAGCATGCCTCGCCATTACCGGCTGCATGAGTACTACACCAACAGCAGCACTCGAAATTATACTGGGGATTCCGCCCCTATACCTACACATTAAAGAAGAAGCAACACTCGCAGCCTTGAGACTGAAAACCTCGGGTCATTGGAAAGAACACAACACAATGCATACTAAAATTCTTTTGCAAAGCATAAACAAAGAGCCACGTCTGGAGTGGAAATGCGACAGAACCAAAAAACAACACATACTAGACAAAAACTACAAGATAAACACAGGAAAGAATATGAATCCGAGGTCAACACGAGACGCAATAGAAGTGTACACCGACGGATCCAAAACCAAGACTGGCACAGGTGCAGGAGCCTATTGCCAAGAACTGAACATGAGGATAAGTCACGCACTCGGTAAGGAAAACTCTGTCTTCCAAGCAGAGTGTGTGGGCATTATGACCGCGGCTATATCCATGACCAATCGACAGGTAACAAACTTTAAGATTAACATTAACTCTGATAGCCAAACTGCTCTTAAAGCCTTGGCTAGATTCTCGACGACCTCCCAACTTATACAAGACTGCCACAAGGCTCTGCAAACTCTCGCCATGTCAAACGACATCACCCTAAGGTGGGTCAAAGGACATGATGGAGACCAGGGAAACGAGGCAGCAGACGCACTAGCACGAAAGGCTACGACACTGAAGGTGACAGGGCCAGAACCAATCGTACCCATACCCTTCAGTGAGTATAAAACCTGGTTGCATGAACTAACACTAAAAGAACATTCTAAACTATGGGCTAACACAACAGACTGCAGGCAAGCCAAAGAGGCTTTGCCTAACATAGACAAACGTCAAACTAACAAACTACTCCGCCTGGACAGAGGTAAACTTAGGAAGGTGGTGGGACTCATAACAGGGCATAGCCCACTAAACAAACACCTTTTCGTTATAGGTGTCACCGACAGTCCTCTGTGCAGGGTCTGCATGGAGGTCGATGAAACACCGACGCACGTGCTCCTGGAGTGCACGGGCGTGGCAGAGCAACGCGAACGCCATTTAGGTTCCCCGACCTCACTCCAAGAAGCCCTCGGCAACCTGGGCGGTCTACTTGGCTTCTGGAGTGAGCTTGGATGGCTGGAGTGAAGACTTCGGCGGGGAGGGGTGATGCACGCACAACAGACGGAAACGTTTAAGTGCGGAAACCAGCCCAGAATGAAGAAAGAAAGAAAGAAAGGTGCCAACAAGTTCAAATTAATTCCCGTTGTGTAACAGTGTTACTCAACGGGAATGTTTTGAAATTTTAGGCACCTTGTGTCACAGTGTTACACACGGGGGTGTGACTCAACGGGAATAACCCACTTTGACGCTAGGTAGCCCTAATTTTCTTTGATTTCACGTCACACTTTTTGGGTTTTTAATAACGCAGCCTAACTAGTGTTCAGTTCAGTACCGAGTAGAGGCCACGAAGCTGAGGGTAGCGAGACGACGCGGTGCGGCGCGGCGGGTAGGGTACACAAATTTGACTGGTCGGAACACGGCTCAATGCAGCTCTAGTCTGCTCAGCTCCACTCCGCCACGCTTCGCTTCAATGGAAACACTTGCTACTTTTCACTGCTCTTGTCCGCTCCAGTCCGCCCAGTTTCGCATCAGTGGAAATGCACCTTTATGCGCACCACAGTCTGTTTGACTCCGTTCTGTCCGGCTCGGGACCACGTGTTCATATTATATTTTATTTGAAAGTCCACTCCGCTCCACTAACACAGTCTCTACTGATTCAGAGTGATTTCAAGCACTCTCATTGGCCAATTCACGGTCCGCTCCGCTCCACTCAGCTAAACGCACCCTAAAAATGTGGGATTGAGCGTGCAGGCAGCGTTGAGCGTGTCTTGAAAATTGGAATGCGCAACCGACCGCGCTGTATGGCCGTTTCCAGACTGAGTGATCGTTAAACTGTGACAATAATAATAAAAGTTTGGAAAATGTTTGGAAGCACGCGGCTGCGCGTTGAATTTATTTGACAAATTTATCACCACCAGTTCCTTTTCAAAGATCAAAGTTTAATTGGCCGGCCATTTTTATTTCACTATCGTAACAATGATTGTATTATATTCAGTTAAATTGTATTTATATTCACGTTTATATTCAGCATCAGTGGCGGATTTGCCCTTAGGCACAATAGGCCCGAGCCTAGAGCGGCCACATATTAGGGGCGGCCGCTCTGCAATGCATCGTATTAATACTTATAACTAACTTGAACTTATATAAATAATCAATAAGTTCAAGAAAAATCAGGAATAGAAAGTGCGTAAGCAACCAATAAAAGGACAATAGATCATTGTTTTTACGTGAACGAAACAATAGGTCAAGGATCGAAAAAGGCAAAAGCGTAAACACTTACAACCCATATTCACAAATGTTACTATGAGGTCTCATGTTGCGTTCGAACGCACATGGTACAGAAAACCTATTCATAAACAACAGGAGGGACGGACGACACCACCAAAACGAGACCATAAAACTTTACGCGATACATTTTGGCAAAACAATACAGATAGGGTATAGGGTGTATGTCCGAGTGTTTGTGTGATTTAAATAATTTCTGTTTGAAAAATCGCGATTAATAAAGTAAATCCTTGAGAAAACATATAAAGAGCGATCACTACAAAACTTATACCTACGTGATATAAAAAAAACGATTATTACGGTGCCGATGAATTTTAAAGATGCTAATGGATGCTATAGATTTTTTAGGGTTCCGTAGCCAAATAGCAAAAAATGGAACCCTTATAAATGTATAATATCATGTCTGTCTGTATGTCCGTCCGTATGTCACAGCCACTTTTTTCGAAACCATAAGAGCTATACTTTTGAAACTTGGTAAGTAGATGTATTCTGTGAACCGCATTAAGATTTTCACACAAAAATAGAAAAAAAACAATAAATTTTGGGGGTCCCCTACTTAGAACTGAAACTCAAAAAATATTTTTTTTCATCAAACCTATACGTGTGGAGTATCTATGGATAGATCTTCAAAAATGATATTGAGGTTTCTAATGTCATTTTTTCTAAACTGAATAGTTTGCGCGAGAGACACTTCCAAAGTGGTAAAATGTGTCTCCCCCTGTAACTTCTAAAATAAGAGAATGATAAAACTAAAAAAAATATATGATGTACATTACCATGCAAACTTCCACCGAAAATTGGTTTGAACGAGATCTAGTCAGTAGTTTCTGATTTATCGTACAAAATGTCGATAAAATGCGATTGCAGTACGGAACCCTCAGTGCGCGATTCTGATTCGCACTTGGCCGATTTTCATTCATTCATTATGTCATGTCATTAATAAATGCAGATCTTTTGACAGTTACCAGTAGAGGACATCCAGTGCCTCCTATTTTATTAGTTACTAGTGACTTTAAAATTTTATTCATTGGGGAGTTGAAAAAACATTACATATTATTATGTGATTTGAAAAATATACGACTATTTAGTTGAATTCCGAATTTCCGAATGTTCATCTATTGGTCCGGGTACCCTAATGACAATCTTAGTTTTGGGTTTTAAACGATGTATGATGCCATCTGGACACCATCTGGTAGTCACTCGAGTCTTCACTCTCGCGTATCCAAACTAAGTTGACCAATCCCTTAGCAGAGTCCTTTAAGTGCAGACGAGTTTTGTAACACACTATCTGATCTGCCCGGGCTTCACTCGGGTGGGATTTAGAATATCAGCGTGGGGGTGAAAATATAGTGCTAGTGCAATTCAAAGAACACACGAACAAAGTGAAAGCATAGTGCTAGTGCAATTTAAAGAACACAAGAACAATGTGTCTACCAATAAAGACTCAATAGACCGATTCTTAGGTATAGTAAGTACGTTTATAAGTTTAGGTTAATATAATATTACTTATTAGCCTCTCTCATAGGCTAGATTGTAATGATAGTAAAGTATTGTTGTCAGCACTTTACGATAGTAAAAAAAAGCATGGGGGTGGAGTTTTCAAAAAACCTGAAACACGTATTTTTTCATTTTCCTACATACTTACCAATTCTCATGGAAATAACTTGAAAAACAACGGACATTCATACAAACTTACACCCCCTATTTTACCCCCTTGGAAGTAAAATTTTCAAAAATCATGAAATACTTACATAATATTTTTCTTTTTAACCGAAAGCCACATACATACTATTTGATATTACTTCGTATGGACAGGGCTTTTGAACAATCAAAATGGCACTGACTCAGTGGTGCTTTAGCACCAATGCAACCTCAGTGACGTCTGGATTTCAAACGAGTCGTTCATTAGTACCTATCTAAGAGGTGGCGCTGATTTATCTGGTTCCAAAACCGTGAAAAATTTTGTTTGCTTGACCATATCTTGTCATTTATATCGATGCTTATATAACAATTTTTATCGATGTAACTTTAAAAATAAATGACTTTCATACAAACTTCCATATCCTATTTAACCCCCTTAGGGGTTGAACTTTCAAAAATCCTTTCTTAGTGGATGCCTACGTTAGAAAAGGAACTTACTGTCAATATTTCATGTTTCTAAACCCAGCAGTTTAGGCTGTGCGTTGATAGATCAGTTTGTCAGTCAGAACAAGTCTTTTTATATATATTTAAACTAGCTTATGCTCGCGACTTCATCCGCGTGGACTACACAAATTTCGAACCCGGAAGGGATCGGGCTGAGATTTGGCATGCAGATATCTATTATGACGTAGGCATCCGCTAAGACAGGATTTTTGAAAATTTAACCTCTAAGAGGATGAAATAGGGGTATGAAATTCGTGTGGTCCACGCGGATGAAGTCGCGAGCATAAGTTAGTCTTTAATATGATGAGAGCTGGGGAAGGGGCGGCTCTGGCCTGGGGCCTAGAGCGGCTAAGACTGCAAATCCGCCTCTGTTCAGCATCCCACATAGGCAAAGAGCTGTTCAACGATTTATTTAAGAAAGTATTTTTTTATTTAGAACGACTCTGCGATAGATGGAGATAATGATGATGAAGTCCCGCAAATTCTCATGTCTCATTAACATCGAAATGACGTCATTTTGACGTCAGCCGAAATAAAAATATACCATAAGCTCGAAACTTCAGTCTAATGCTGCCGTCGCTAAAATGGCGGCCACGCGCATTAGCAATTTGCGGGATGTACCAATTAGGACATTGTTGTTGGATATGGAACTCGATAGGCGTGCAAACGTGAAATAGAAAACAATATTTAAAGGAACGTGTATAATAAATTCATGGTAAGTAGGTATTAAAATCACATTAAAATAGATAAAAGAAACGTCAATAAACGACTTGCCGGGTTTCGCGGGTCATGCAACACCTGTCTATATATTTTAGTCTACATCTTTATATAGCCTACATATAAAAAAATAATACACGCGATTTCCACAACAATAACCTCACAATAAAGGAGTATAATGCTTTGAATAGTTTTATAGCGTTGCCATTTGTATCGGTATGACGTGTAAAGATACGTGTACCGTAAATCGTAACGTTGTTCAAAAGATTTTAGGCTTTATTGAAATGGGATAGAGAAGACTTTTGTGTGGTTTGTAGGGCATTGTATTGTAGTTTCACGCAATGTATGGGTGCGTGTAATCCTATTAATCGAATGCGCACTTTTTGTAACGTTATTGACGTAAAGAGTTCGGTTTCATTTTAACCCTTCCCTTTTCTTTTTTCCTTTGCTAGGTTTACTAAGTATCCATCATCATCATGATCAACCCATAGCCGGCTCACTACAGAGCACGGGTCTCCTCTCCAACCACCACGCTGGCCAAGTGCGGAATGGCAGACTTCACACACCTTTGCGAACATTATGGAGAACTATCAGGCATGCAGGTTTCCTCACGATGTTTTCATTAACCGTCAAAGCGAGTGATAAGTATTTAATTTCTCGAAATGTACAAAACTCCGAAAAGAAGATATCCCATCCCAAATAGAAGGCGGACGTCGTAATTAACCACTAGGCTATCACGGCTTAAATATTATTAGAAACCTGCTACCCGTGCGCTATAAGTTGAGACTCGCCTGGAATGCAACCCTCCGCCCGCTTGCCCTGTAACTTCCCCTCAAGCTCCCGTGTTGTACTGCAGACAACGCCATTTTTTTAACATCTTAGTCTCGTACTTGCTTACGTCACGCAACGACGACGCGCTCCGATTTTTGTCTACAGTACAACCACCCGTCTGTGGCGTCACCGCCCCCCAGGTCTCAACTTATTGCGCACGAGTAGTACTGGCCTAAAGAATGATGTAGGAAGTTGTTTTGTTCTATTTTTAACCGACTTTCAAAAAGGAAGCCTCGTTCTCAACTCGTCCCGTTTTTATAAAAAGGTAAACAAGTAGCTTTTCGCCGAAATGCCGAAATCTCATGGCACATGAGTGCAGTACGCGGCAGAAAATATTGTACATCGATCTTTAGAACGTGATAGCTGATTTGTAGAGCATTGTCTCTATAGTTGAGACCGACAAAACGTCATTCAGGTATGAGTGACAGAGACAACGCTCCACAAAGCCGAAATGTTGTTCTAAACACCGATGTACATTATTTTCAGCCGCGTAGGTATTATACCGCGAACTGACAATAAAATCATCATACCTAAAACCTAACTCCAGAAGGTCTAAAGCGCCAGGCGAATCGCGTCGCTTACGCGTTTCTCCGAGTAGGTTTCTACGATTCATTCATATTTCCAATTATGACATGGGTACCTTCAAGTCAAGAGTGAATAGGCATCTTCTAGGCAAGCGCGCTCCATCTTAGGCTGCAGCATCACTTGCCACCAGGTCTGATTGCAGCCAAGCGCTGGTCTACAATATTTTTTTTAAAAAAACTACTAAACTAAAACTACAGTATCAAAGCCTACACTATTGTCTGTTACGCTTATAGTTCCAGCAATGTTTTATTCATGACAATTATGTAGGTATAGGTAGGTAGAGGTACCTATTTCGTTTTTTACTTTTTTCACAATTAGGTAAGCAGAACTTACTCAAGTAGGTTACCTATTATTATTTTAATGAAGGAAACAGTTTATATATTAATAAATTGTATAAAAAACCGTTAGTTATAAAATTATTACCTTCGGTTTAACTTGTTAAGTAATTATATAAATAAATAATGATGTTGTAACGAACTTACACTAGTTTATACATTTTATTTTATAAATTAAAACAATATTTATGTCTAGTGCTACACTGAATAATTAATGAACCAAAAATTAACATACCTTAGTAGCTACTAAGTATCAACAGTAGATATTAAAAGAAAAAAAAAAAAAAAAAAAGTCTCAATAGTCAGAATCATCAATTTTTTCAGGTAATTAGGGCTTTTTTTTTTATTCAGATACAAGTTAGCCCTTGACTGCAATCTCACCTGGTGGTAAGTGATGATGCAGTCTAAGATGATAGCGGGCTAACCTGGAAGGGGTATGGCAGTTTTTATTAAACCCATAAGTACCCCTTTGGTTTCTACACGGCATCGTACCGGAACGCTAAATCGCTTGGCGGCACGGCTTTGCCGGTAGGGTGGTAACTATCCACGGCCAAAGCCTCCCACCAGACCAGACCAGAAATTTAGAAATTATAAAATTCCAAACCCCTGCCAGAAATCGAACCCGGGACCTCCCACTATTAAGACCACAGCGCTCACCACTGCGCCAGGGAGGTCATCAAATAGCACAAGTAAAAGAAAAATACGACAACCGTGAATTTGTGGTTCCATCACCAAAAAAAAAAAAACCGGCCAAACTCGCCACATTCTACATAAAAGCAAAAAGTAAAAATGAAATAAAAAATATAAAATAAATATAACAAAACGTCGAGTCACGGACAAACACCTTGTTAACCACAGGTGTTAAAATTTAATTTGCCCTCGCTTGATCAAAGTTGTGATTAGTTTGACAGCTCTATGAGGGATATGACTTGCTTTAACGGTGAAGTAAACGTTGTGAGGAAACCTGCATGCATGAGAGTTCTCCATAATGATCTCAAAGGAGTGGAGGTAAGTATAGTCTGCCAATCCGCACTTGGCTAGCATGGTAGACTATGGCCAAATTTTCTCAGGTGACCAACTGTGACTCAGTAGTGAGCCAGTACTGGGCTGTTGCTGGTGATGATGATTGATCTCTTTGTACCTACTTACCTACTTATGAAGTTCCGTAGGTACCTCAAAAGGAAAAAAGAAATCCTTATAGGATCACTTCGTAGTCTGTCGTGTCTGTCAAGAAAACCTATAAGGTACTACCCGTTGACCTAGAATCGTGAAATTTGGCAGGCTGTAGATCTTATAGCACAAGTAAAGGGATATTTTCAGAAAACCGTTTTGTGGTTACATCACAAAAAAAATTAAAATGTGTTCATGAACAAATAATTAATATTTTCAATTTTCAAAGTAAGCTAATTACTATATATATCATAAAAAATACGGAAACCTCGGTGCGTGAGTCTGACTCGCACTTGGCCAGTTTTTTTTTATATAAAAAGCGTGTACATTGTGGAGATAGAGGTGTCTCTATGAATCAAACCTAAGGCCACCCGTGCGAAGCCGGCGTGAAGCCGATGCGAATCAGCTAGAATAATATCTATAATAATCTACCCCAAAGAGCTGTCAAGTCCAAAGTGATAATACGGGTCTAAAATGACCTAGTTTGGGACTCTATAATGTGAGATTCGCATGTTCCCAAAAATTATACGAATTAAGCTAGTTTAGAAATCAATCATTCGAATTTTATTATAAAACGATCCGATTATTTCCTCGAAGTCGATTTCGAATCGATTTTGATCGAATACTAAACACCAGTGAAGCATTAGGAGCTAATTTCCAGTCTAGATGGTTTAAAGGCGTGTGCACACCGCCGGGTTAAACAAAAAGTAAGATAGGTAAATAATAATATTGTATCGAATCACTATAACAAATAAAATCAGTAGGCACTAATCCATACTTAATAATAATATTTTTTTTGAACTCTGTTATGTGCGGAACGGTGAAGGAGGAACAAGATTGTGGAGAACTTCCGGTATTTTCTAAATTATTTCTAGTGCCGTCTTACAACCGTTACTACCAGGTGAGACCGCAGACAAGAGCCCCTTATCATCGAATAAAAAAGCTATGTAAGTAAGGATATTATAATGAGCAATGAGGGGTGTCATGACGTGTACAGACCGTGGGTCACGAGTGGCCCCGCGGCGCCGGCGACGCACGCAGGGACCCCACGGCGACGCGACGCCGCGAGTGACTACTCTCAATACATCCACCATACCCACTCTCACTCACTACTAAGTTTTATACTTCACTTCGAATTGAGCCAATTTCTCACTCTGAGTCGTATCTTTCATTACCAGAGTGAACTAGAGTGAGGAAACTCTCGGTTTGAGCGACCTGAAGCGACATCTACATATATATAAAAGGAAAAGGTGACTGACTGACTGACTGATTTATCAGCGCCCAGCTCAAACTACTGGACGGATCGGGCTGAAATTTGACGTACAGATAGTTATTATGACGTAGGCATCCGCTAAGAAAGGATTTTTGAAAATTCAACGCCTAAGGGGGTGAAATATAAAATAAATAAAATTTGTGTAGTCCGCGCGAACGAAGTAAGCTGTCTGTCAAATATTGGGTAGGTAGGTACCTATTTGAGAACTAGGGGTGAAGTAAAAGTCATTTCATAGCCTTAGGGCCGGTTGTTTCAACAAATTTTGACGGACACGTAACCTTTAAATATGGCGCTAACGAACGTAAGTAAAGAAAAAGCGTTGATTCAGCATCTATTAGCGCTAACGTTCGTTAAAAAGTTACGTTTACGTTAACCAGCGTTGGCGCCATTGGTGATCGTCAAATCAGTTCGTAACTTCATACTTCCTACATACAGAACGTTTTATTTACAAATTATAATGGAATCAATTTAATTCAATGCTATTAATGGTAGTTTTTTTTCAAGATGAAAGAGAATGTGTAAGAAAGAAAAAGTGTTTAAAATGCGAAGTAGCAATATTAACAACTATATAATTTAATATTAAATGAAATAAAAAATGATACGGAGAAATAAGTTAATTTATAGGGTTAGTTTCGCAACCAAAATAACAATGACGAACAGTTTTTTGTACAATGAAGCAACGCTCTTAAATTAACAGATGTTAAAGTTCGTCTACGTCTGTTAAATTTTAACGAACGTATCTTACGAAGACCAATGGTTTGAAACAACCGGCCCTTAGTCCGCAATAGGTTGAGATGGCGATCGAGGCATGAGGCGGGGGCGCGTCACCCGCGCTCGCCCGCACTGGGCTAGCGCGGGGACTTGCGAGTGTGAGTCGAGACCGTCGCGTCGCGTACTGTATACATTGACGCCTGCCAGTGTAGACTGTAGGTGAAGGTGAACCTTGACAGTTTGTTACAAGTTTCATAACTATCGCGAACTGAGGCGATGTTTGGTAAAAATGTCAGTTTCAAAAATGCAAGTTGCGGCTATCGGCCTTTACACATGAGTAGATCCGAGTGTGACATGGTGAACCGAGAAAACATTTATTACGACATACGACTAATCAGAAACACGACTCATCGCTTCATTTGTTGAACATTCAAGATAACGACTTAAGTGAATCCTTGCAAAACAAAGATAACAATTTTAGGGTTCCGTACCCAAAGCGTAAAACGGGACCCTATTACTAAGACTCCGCTGTCCGTCCATCTGTCTGTCCGTCTGTCACCAGGCTGTATCTCATGAGCCGTGATAGTTAGATAGTTGGAATTTTCACAGATGATTTATTTCTGTTGCCGCTATAACAACAAATACTAAAAAATAGAATAAAATAAATATTTAAGGGGGCTCCCATACAACAAACGTGATTTTTTGCTCGTTTTTGCTCGATATTGATAACGTCAACCGATATTCACAGAATATTTACTTATATCAAAAATAAATAATTAAAGTTTTAAATTAATTAATAGAATAAACAAAATATTTAATGGTACGGAACCCTTCGTGCGCGAGTCCGACTCGGACTTGACCGATTTATCTTTAATCTCTAACTTCGCTAGTTTTGACTATAAATATTCCGATCTATACGACGAAAATGTGTGATACTGCGTTACAGAAGATCTTAGTGAACAACGTACATTTCATCTCTTTACATTCTGGGGCACACATCCATACAATTTTTGGTCATCTCTTTTACATAAAAAATCTTCATTGCTCTACTTCTTAAGGTGGTAGGTTTGCTATATCAGCTCAAATTTCAAATCTCTGTCTTCTGAAAGAGTTTACAGCTCTATCACACTGACGCCCCAGAACCGGTTGCGTACCGCCACATTGTAGTTCAGCTACGCACCGCTCCTGGATTAAATTTCTTTACAAAGGAAATATCTGGTCCCCTCTGAGAATGAAAAGGGTTTGGCCACAGTTCACCACGCAGGCCAAGCGCAGATTGGCAGACTTCATACACCTAGGCATTACAGGCATGCAGGTTTCCTTTATCGTTAAAGCAAGTGATAATCTCAACTGCCTAAAACGCACATAGTTCCGAAAAGATAGAGGTGTGTTCCCGAAATCAAACCCCAGAGTCCCTGAATAGGAGGCCGACGTCTCAACCACTAGGCTATCACGGATTGTGATATGGTGTACAATACATTATGTTGAGGGAACAGTTAAGTTTTCCGCCGTTGGATAAAAAGAAAACAATCAGGCCAGCATTTCTACTATCTAATCTAAAACACATCGTTTACATCACGCATGTCTGGCTAAACATTTTTACTGTCCAGCCGTAGATATAATAACACCCAGGATAGGACACGCACGTTCATCCGCGGTTGAAGAATAGGTTTTTATATAATGATTACTTATATTGGAATTAGAAATAACTTTTAAAACTTACTTAACTAAAAATAAGGTAAGCAATAATTTATCAAACTGACCAAAGAAAAATACATACCAAAGTCGGCGAATATAAGGCAGATTTAAGAGACGGCAACCTTTTTTGCAACGATTTGAAGCCTAAACCCCAACCTCGCGGTCCACAGTCTTTGGTTTGCATTTTACAGTATCCTTGAAGCTAGAGAATGCTATACTGCACGAGTAAGTAAAATCCAAAAAATCTAAAAAGACTGCCCTGCCGTATATATTTTTTTAATTTATAGCCATTGTCACTTGGGATGATGTAGGGATTCTAACTATACATACATCGCAATCATTTCAGGCTTTATCTATGGCGTATTAAAGAAACTCACATGCATACATATGTAGGAAAGACTGATAACCCTTTCCTAGAAGGTAATGATGATAATGATTGAGACGGATAAGTCAGGATTACAACATATTAGATTAACCGAGCCTTCGTGGGCGTACTAACATTATTCTCGCACACTAAGAGAGATATCACAGACTACCCTCGACTATACCTACCGTCAATAATAATGGGTCATGACGACAACGTCTCCGATGAGAGTAGACAATGCTAACTGGCACTAGCTAAGTCCGGCTCCACCATGTCCCCATACCGGTACCCAGACCAACCAGCTAACCTAGCTATTACAACCTATATTAGTTGAATCAACATCAACAACAACAATCACTCGTCTAATACAAATTGGAACGATACAAGTGGACTTACCAGATAAACAGCTAGCCAACACATACTATATCGTCACCCACAGAATCACATTCACTCTTCACAACATTCAGACCTTTCAGAACACGTCTTACTACACTGCCAGCCAACTAAGAAGTGAGTCTAGAGTCAGGCTGCTCAAATAAACAGACCACGCGTCATGATCTCTGTAAAAGCGCGCCGGGAAAATACAATGTTGTGTTCTTGCCACTAGGTGGCGCATTTCCGTTTTGTTTAATGTGCATCCTGTTATAATTAAAATACGACTGTGCCGGCACATATAATATGAATCCTGAAAACTTCTTTCTTTGGGCAGTCGTGTAAAAATGTAACGACCAAAAACAAGTGTGTATCTTTGGTTTCGCTCGGTATAGGTATCAATGTCCAGTAGTTTCTCTGAATGGGAAAAAGATCGATGTTAAAATTCAATTGTTTGTTAGCAACGCATTACTCGACTCAGTTGTTCCAACAGCTAATTTCCCTCGCGATCGACAAGGGTCGTTAATTGCGCCGGCGCCGATGGCCGCGAGTGATTCTGAGAGGAGCTGCGAGAACAATGAAATCGGTCATATTCGCCTGTTCCTGTCAGCTCGCAGCGGACCGTGGTCGCTTATCGCTGGCATCGCGCATATCTCATAGGTGTACTACCCTCCACAGTCCACAGCGTAAAGGCGTAAGGGATTCTTATTACGCGTAAAGGCCGGACCGCATCACTACAGCGCTAAGTGCTCTATCACATGTCGTATGCGAACCTTTTTACCCGACTGCGGCGAAGCCCAAAGGAGGGTTATGCGTTTGTTACCTACGGCTTTTTATGCGATCGCTATCAGAATTTCAAAACAGTTTCTCTATAAAATAGCTACTTCTCTAGCCTTTACCTACACGTATTACTATTGATGTACTTGCGAGGAATCTAATCATCTAATGTCAAATCAAGTAACCGCACGCGCTAATGGTTGTTTAAGTAGATACTTTAATCTTAACTTTAAAGCTTCTGGTAAGCGAGTGCTCAGTGCGAAATTCAATCTGTTTTTACTACGTCAGCACTTAGTGGGCCTTTTATTGCCTTAAGTTGGCTATTTAGTTAGACTTTCATTTGAAGATGCCGTTAAATGCAGCAAGGTGTTCGAATTCCATCGATGGCATCGACCTTCAATCCAAAGTTAATAGTGACGTTATGAGTGCACAGTACGCGGCAGAGAGTAATGTAACTCGGCGTATACAATGACATTTCGGCTTTGTACAGCGTTGTCGCGTTCACTCATACCTATCTGACGTTTCGTCGGTCTCAACGACAGAGCCAATGCTCTAAAAATCCGCTATCTCCTTCTGAAGGTCGATTTACATTGCTTCCTGCCTGCTGTAAGAACAAGAAAGCTGCTGCGAAAGAACAAGAACAAAAAACTGCTGCGAAAGAACAAGAAAGGCGGTTAGTTCGATAGTGCCCTTCGCTTCTGCAGGGTGTCCCACCGCTCCTGTACTGTCTGTACACAAAAATCATAACTATAGTATGAATAAAACGTTATGAAGGGCAGCCATTAAGTATTACATTACAGTTCTTGCAATTCACGACGACGAGTGAACTTTACTAGTGGTTACGTCGTTTACACGGGCATTGCGTAAGTGTGCGTGCATGTCGGACCAATCAGTCGCGAGCAAGCCCTTGCCAATGCACGCATTTAAGTGTACCTTACTTATACCGATATGAGCCACTTGTCTTCGTGAAATGCAAATGTACTCAATTATTTGATAAAACTTGGAACTTTGAAAGACATTTTCCTATAATATTATTTTCCTATTCAAATTTCAGGGACTAGCCAACTTCAAAGTGCAAGATTGAGCGGATACATTGGTTCACTCTCTTAGATAAATGGACCGGCAATTCGACACGACTAGAGAGAGATTAGGCACAGGAACAACAGGTGCTCCACGAGGGTGTAACTCTCCAACTCGCCAACATAGACTAACGAGACAGTTAGTTTAGTTAGTTCCTTGAAAACATACGATGTATTATATTCGATAAAGTATTATAACAGTCATGAATGAATATTATAATAGTCATGAATGCCACACAAAGAAAAATAAATTATAGTCTACAAAGTCAGCATCAAGTTAAAGGTCACGCTAAAGGTCAAACTTGCGATGTCATTCCACTGCCACAGTCCAGACAGTTGCCCTATAACCTAATATATCATCGTATTTACTTGTTTTTTAGGGTTACGTATCTCCACAGAAAAAAGGGACCTTTATTCGTTGTCTCTCCCGTGTCTGTCAATACCCGTCAAGGAAATCAAAACCTACAGGGTACTTCCTACATTATTTTACAACTACCTACGTTATTTTTTGTAGGATGGTACGGAACCGTTCGTGTGTGAGTCCGACTCGCAATTGACCAATTTTTTAGGGTTTCGTAGCTCATAAAGAAAAAAGAACCTTAGGAACCTAGGATCACTTTGTTGTCTATCTGTCTGTCTGTCCGTCGTGTCTGTCAAGAAAACCTATAGGGTACTTCCCGTTCACCTATAATCATGAAATTTGGTAGGTAGGTAGGTCTTATATAGCACAAGTAAAGGAATAAATCCAAAAAACCGGCCAAGTGTCAGGCTCGCGCAATGAGGGTTCCGTACTACAGTCGTATTTTTTCGACATTTTGCACGATAATTCAAATACTACAATGCATAAAAATAAATAAAAATCTGTTTTAGAATGTACAGGTAAAGACCTTTCATATGATATCCCATTTGATATAGTCACTCACTTCGAAAGTTGAACATACTAATTATTAGTTCATGACCACAATTTTTTTTTGTGTGATCTAACCCTAAATTCACGGTTTTCAGATTTTTCCCCGAATGTCAGCTATAAGATCTACCTACCTGCCAAATTTCATGATTCTAGGTCAACGGGAAGTACCTTTTGAGGTACGGAATAAAAACCGTGAATTTGTAGTTACATAACAAAAAAATGTATTCATGAACAAATAATTAGTCTTTTCAATTTTAAAAGTAAGATATATATATGTAGCTTATATGTAGCTAGAATAAGCTTGCCACGCGACCAACTAGGCATATTTAAATTTATAGCTATTGGCCCCGATTCTCTAGTCTCTCTCTAAACTAAATTTAGAGTATCTGCATCCTTTTCTTTTTACTAATGCTAAAAAAGGAACGGAACATGACTTTCACATTTAAAGACTCAAAATTTTAGTGCACAACTAGCTTATGCTCGCGACTTCGTCCGCGTGGACTACAAAATTTCAAAACCCTATTTCACCCCCTTAGGAGTTGAATTTTCAAAAATCCTTTCTTAGCGGATGCCTACGTCATAATAGCTATCTGCATGCCAAATTTCAGCCCGATCCGTCCAGTAGTTTGAGCTGTGCGTTGATAGATCAGTCAGTCAGTCAGTCAGTCACCTTTTCCTTTTATATATATAGATACAAATTTAAACAGGAGGTTCGCGAGTGCGTGCTAAAATCACGGGTTTTACCATCTAAAAATTAAATTTAGAAATGTCAAACTGCTTCTGTCCTTTTCATATTACAATAGTAACAAGAGGGTGCGAATACTCTAAAATTAGGTTGTGCTTAGAATGGGTGCCACTGACGTAGCATAAAAATACTAGGTACTTAATACGGGCAAACGCGATGCACGAATGACCTTTTTCGAGCGTATGGCGCGTGCGTGCGTGCATGCGGAGCCACACGACAAGCATTGTGTAGTTACACAGGTACAATCGGTTAGAAGTCACGACACACAGACAGTCACATGCATCGTGAATATTAATGTTAATATTGACTTTTAATTAGGAAGTTTATTTTGATGCCGAATTTCTGCGTACTATCAAATGCATTGCGAAATTAATTTGTTCCTACTACTTACTTATGGACTAAGAGCCCGGGACGGACAGATCTTCGTTATTTTATAAAAGCTGCAAGTTTATATGCGTATTGCCCCCACTTAGACTATGAAGTTTGGATCAAGGTGACTTTGGGAGTTGCCCTGCCAAAAACACACAAACGTTTGAGGGTCTAGCAGGGGATTGCATCGATACTGTGTCTGGCAATGCATGACGTGATTTCTAATACTATCCCGAAGAACATATAAAAAAAATACAATTTATAGTTTGACGAAAGAAATTTTACTCCTTTGTTACCTGTTATCGCCCAAAGCCATCATGAACCAAACTTCATAATCGCTGATCGTTTCCTCCTTGTTGGGAACAGTAATCAACAATTTTAAAAAGACCTTTTAAAACAAATAAATAAGTCATTTCATTTCAAATCAACATGCAGAGAAAGGGGGATGCCCACCTTTCATAGACATTTTGGCCATGAGTGCCCAATTTTAAAATGATGTGGGGCTGATAGTATGCAGTTTCAACAAGGAATGGGATAAGGAATTGGTTTAAAAAAAGTTCACCATAATAAACCAGCATGTTGAACCCATTGTATAATATTACGCACTTCAGCAATTTCCAACAAATGTCTACGTGTTCTAGTGATATTAAGTCCACAATTCGCACAGCGTATAGGTCCTTGTGCTTGTGTAACCGGCCGGGAAGTACTTGGTCCAGTGTGAGCGCCAGGGTCTTCAAAGTCAACAGGTGCCGTATCCAAGTTCGTGCTAGGGTCATCGTGAGAAGCGGGAGGGAGATCCATATTCAAGCCGTGGTCGTTAGGGTTACAAGAGTCGTCAGAGTCCATTTTGAAAGCGTTAACGTTGTTATCAAATCCGGGAAAATAAACGCAAACGATAGTTGGTACAAACAACTACTGTGAAGTCAAACGTCAAACAAACACAGAGTGAATTGTCTTTGATTGACGTTTGATTGTTCGCTCGATGTTGCCATATACAAAAAGGTAAGAAATCGATATTTATTATCGATTTTGGACTTATTTTCCTTATAATTATTTATACTCGTATGTTTATGAAAAACATAATATTCTGTTTACGGAAAAATCGTGTTTTAGTCTATCTTTATTTTTCGTAAGAAGGATTTTAACATTTTTACCAATAAATAACAATGTCATTTAAACATTGGCGATTGAGTGATGAACAAAACTATTAGTAAAGGAAAATATAATATCTACTTGATATAAATCTATGCACAAACCGAGCCAAAATAGCTTCTGACTTCAGGCATGTAATAAAGCGACAACCTCATCGGTCGCCACTTTGTTGCTTTCACACTCTTTTTTAATTCTAAATATCTCTTCATTTGGCTCAGAGATCGCCCTTGTTCTCGCTAAAGTAAAAACTAACCAATCATAAAAATATATACCTACTAAATATTAGTACAACTGAAGTACAAACAGTTAGTTAGTACGAATAATTATTTTTACAACGTATCATATCATTAATTACTAGAAAATGAAATAAAAAGTTTTTATATGCTCAAGCGTCTCGTGAGTCGTGAGTATGATGATATTGTCGCATTCAAAGATGGTGAAATCACGTTACGCGATACACATTTGTCAAAGTAACAAAAAATAATCCGCGGCTGAAGAATATTTTAAATAAGTAACTAAAAACTTGGCTATAACTTAAATAAGATTTATTTGTAGTCAGTACTAATTGGGATTAGTTCTTACTACAAATAAATCTCACTTAAATGCAAATCGACAATTGGGGCCGATTCTCTTGTACACAATCTCTAAACTAAACTAAATTAACAGGTCTAAATCTAGTGCTATCCTTTTCCGCAAGCATCATTATGAAAGGGATAGCAATAGATTTAGACGTGCCATTATAGTTTAGTTTAGAGATTGTGTACAACGGAATTAGCCACATTGTTCCATTTAATTATAGTAAAAATCGATTTAGTCGATCGATATTAAAATGTGGCAGCACTGAATATATACAGAGCGAATAGGCTAGAACCCAGAGCCGTAAAACCAGATATAAAAAAAACCAGAGCGAATGGACTGACAATAAAATTGTTTTTATTTCCTTTTATCGTTCTAATACTTTTTTCCCCAATCAAATTGTAGTAAACTTGTTTGGATAAAATGATAATTTTATAGTTAGAGAAAAAAATAGATAGTTTTTTTGGACAAAAGGATATTGTTGGGCATTTCCAGGCCATATATAGGCATCCCCCTTTATAAAACAACGAAGGTCTGGCCCTCCCGGGCTCTCTCTCTATTACTAATGAATTAAATTTATACCATACGGTTCGGAATACTCAGCTTTGAGCTTTGAACTTTAAGTAAGAACGAAACTTCGCATATTTCAGTTACGGCCACAACGAAATCATTGCTAGCTTAAATTTTCTAGTTGCAATTACATTATTGCCTGATTTTATATAAACTATCTTTGCTGCAACTTTGCATTTTAACCTCTAGTGTTATTGGAGGAGAATAGAATAGAATAGATTATATTTTTATTCAAAGAAACTTTAACAAGTGCTTTTGAATCGTTAAATAATGTATCTGGTTCGGGATGCCGTTCCTACCGAGAAGAACCAGCAAGAATTATAAATAGTGCTAGGTCTACTGAGCTCAGTATTGAAATAATTCGTATACCTAGTGCTGTTTATTTTACTAGGTATAGATATTGGTGCTTTTGTTGAGCAAAACCTCTAGAGTCTAAACCAAAAAGTAAGTACATAAATTGATATGTCTTGAAATTTCCATATTTTCACAATGTTCTATGAGAAAAACTTCGATGAAAAATTAAGAAAAAGGATGGCTCTACTTTTAGACCTGTCAGTTTTAGTTTAGAGATATGACGTGTACAAATTCCAGTGAGGCGAATTTATAATGTTGTTCGCTAAATCTCATCATCACCATCAAACAGCCTGTTTGCGTCCGCTGCTGGACAGAGACCTTCCCGAGTGCGCGCCATCACACACGATTCATCCACCCAATTCCCACTACCCTCTCAAGATCGTCAGTCCAGCGGGTTGGGAGGTCATCCCACACTGCGCTTGCTGGCACGCGGTCTCAACTCCAGAGCACCTCTGTCCAAACGGCCATCAGTTCTGCGACAGACATGGCCTGCCACTTCAACTTGGTAATTCATTGAGTCATGTCAGTAACTTTGATTCTCCTAAGAACAACCTCGCTACGGAAGTTTTCCCTCAGAGAAAAAACATAACCCTTTGAACTTATGGACAAGACAACTCAGTGTGCACGTTTCAGGGCAGTATTTCGTTAAATCTGAATGAACCCTACTTAAATGAAAATTACCGCATTATGCATTATCCGAGCACAAGATTGGAGTGGATAACACGGCCCTCCGTCAAAGGAAGCAGATCAAAAAAACTTGACGTTTAAAGCTCTTCAGACTTTATAGCCAGAGAGCCTGTAGCGTATTTCCTGCACTAAAGGCAACTATCTATTACAATATTTTTCATGTCTGACAGAATAAATGTGTAATGGTGAGATTTTTCTAATGGCTGGCAAAAAGTAACTTAATATCATTTGAAGTTTGAAGACAAGTGCCGGAAAAATCATTTGTTTTCCAACGCTCTAGTTCAAGTTTCTTTGAAGTAAGTCAATGACGGTTACCCGGACCTGCCCGGCTTTTGTCAAGGTAATTTTAAAATTCCTTGGTAAGGGACTAACTTTGTTCAAGAAACCCTACGAGTAAGTGCAAAATCTTAAATCCATGCGTCGCGCATCGCCTGAATCCAGTGGCTCCCTGCGACTCATTTGATGTCGTCTGTCCAGCTAGTAGGGACTCTGCATTCCATTGCCATACCAGCACCTTGGGACCCCAACGTGTATCTCGGTTTTTCAAACTTTGTGCCCAATCCATTACCACTTAGGCATCACAACCCACTTGGTTCTCTCCTACGGATCTCCTTATTTTTTATTTGATCATGTAGATAGATGTACGTGATCAAATTTTCACTACTAATATATTTCCACTACTAACTCTTGAACTACAAAGTATCCTTTTATAGCGACTTCAAAAAAGGAGTATGCACTTTCATGAAGTCTTTTTGGGATTAATTTTGAAAAGTATCTCCCGATTGAGGAGCGGAAGCACGCGTCGGCGTCTATTTCGGGTTTGATTTATGCGACAGCATCCCGCGTGCTCGACAACGCAATGTGCCGTATTATTCTCCAAGCATTGGAAATACGCATTAAAGAGACAAAGTTTGTGAGTTTGGATCAATCTCCGAAACTCCTCACACGATTTCATAAATTATTTCACTGATAGGTAGGCCATACATAGGTACATTATCACCAGTGCTAAAAGCTATAAATCGTAAATGTATCGGCGAAGTCGCGGGTAGAAGCTTATCTTAATTCATAAAAGGAAAAGGTGACTGGCTGACCGATTTATCAACGCACAGCTCAAAATAACTGATGCATAAAAAAAGGATTTTTGAAAATCTAAATGTATAAAAGGAAAAGGTGACTGACCGACTGACTGACTGACTGACTGACTGATCTATCAACGCACAGATCAAACCACTGAACGGATCGAGCTGAAATTTGGTATGCAGATAGCTATTATGACGTAGGCATCTGCTTAGAAAGGATTACGCCTATTAAATAGGGGATTGAAGTTTATGTAGTCCACGCGGACCAAGGCGCGGTCATAAGCTAGACATGTACAATGTACATACATATATAATCAAACTCAGCTAGTTAAAAGCAAAACTCTTTAATAAAACTGGTAAATTATTGTGACGATTGAAAAGCTCTTGTAAAAGCTTATTTGAATAAAAATGTATTCTATTCTTATGATGATAATGGATACGTATTTAGGTAGGTAGTCAAAACTCATTACGTGACACGAGCTTCGAGAGCTGTAATGTATGCTAAATATTGTTTATTTCCACAATGATCATCCCTCTTTTTATTTTTTATGTGTCCCGAGGGTGCAGTGACATGATGTTCATTTGGCCGTTCCTCTGCGGGTAGGTACTGAACACTCGTTCGGCTAGCGTAATGTTTATGATCCTGTTAAGCCGCAATTTGTCACTTGAAATAGAATTTGTATGTTTCGTATCCGTGGTTTGTATAATATAGGATATAACACGCGGGACAGCGCGGGTGACTAGCGAGTGTGCGGGGCTACTCCCGCCTCATACCCCGATTGCCATCTCGACATGTCTCGTACTGTAGTTATTTACATTTAGGTATAAAGATTTAAGAAAGAAAAGATAAGTCGCGTACAATACATAACGTTTTTTAAAAGAATATAAATACCCAACTTTATCATGCGGACTAATATTCCCCTTTCCCCTCCAATTAAGCGTAAAGCTTATGATAATAAAAAATAAAAATAAATCTTTTTTATTCAAATAAACTTTTACAAGTACTTTCGAATAGTCGGATGCATCTACCACTGGTTCGGAACGCCTATGCTCGGAGTAGGTACGACAATAGTGCAACGGGTGGGGTTTAAACCGGCGACCTTTCGGTTTTCAGGCCGCTCCTTTAACCATTGAGCAATCAAGACTTTGATGCAATTACGAAAAACCAGTCGATAATAATCAAATTGACGTCACACTGACCGCCAAAGGGGTCATGACGAAGGTTCTACAATTCAATTAGCCGCCAGGTGTGGCGCAGGCGACCGACGTTTAACCGAACTCCGACGCGAACGGACTACTTCTAACCGACTTCTAAAAATGGAGAAACCGACTCAGTCCTCTTGGCACAAAATTATTATTTACTAGCTAATGTCTAGTACTTCATTCGCGTGGATTAGACTTTTAAAAATCCGAACTCTTTGATTTTCCGGAATAAAAAGTAGCCTATGTTTTAGCCCCGGGATGCAAGCTATGTCTGTACAAAATTTTGCCAAAATCGGTTGAACGGATGGGCCGTGAAAGACAGACAAACACACTTTCGGATTAGTGATATTAGTAACAATTATTCACTTCAGGCTGGATTCAGGCAGAGCAAGACTGTGGCGTGTGGAAGTCCCAAGATTCCGTAATACATGATACTATGAAAATAAGCAAAATATACTTACTATCTTTAAAGAAAATAATATTTAAGTATATTAAAAAATAGGCAAGAAGTTATGTAAATTATGTTAAAGATTCACTTTTCACGAAAAATATAAACTTACTAAGTATCTTTCGGTTGGGTTTTGTTTATGCACCGCGCCGTTTGGATGAAACGACACTTGCATGCGAGCATTCTTTAACACATAAAGGTCTGTACGCACCTGAGCTGCGCTGTGCGTCGCAGTTCTTGCAAGTCACGAAGGCTACTGAACTTTACTCGTGGTAACGTCGTTTACATGGTCATTGCGTAAGTGTGCGTGTATGTCGGACCAATCGCTGTAATCCTATTTGGGGTAGTGTCACAGATGAAAATGTTACATTATTGTACTTTGTTTTTTATCTGTGACACCCACAACAAATAAATGCATTTTCTTTCTTTCTTTTTTTTTTTTTGTTTCGTCAATCAGTCGCGAGCAAGCGCTGTCAAACGCACACATTTACCTTACGTATACCGATACGACTTAAACACAAGCATGAGTCGGTGGCTTTCTTGAAATGCAAGAACTATACCAGTCTATAGAAGTCGTTGCCTTACTGTAGCAACGTAGCAATCTTAAAATGATCGTTGTTCCACCTTAACATTTTCTCTCAGACGCAACGGTTGAATTAATGAAATGTTTATTCAGTAGTTGATACTTTTAAATACCTAACTAATTTAATGGCAAAACATAAGTGTCATCGACAAATTATGATGTACTTTATAATAGTTAATGCCACTATCCTGGTAATTATAGATTACACGGCAACCCGTAAAGGAGTAAAAAATTGTAAGTACCTAATACGACTTCGATAAAGTAAACCTAATTGCCGGGGCTAAATATAAGGCACTTACGAGTCAACCCACATTATAATAATAACATCCAATTATTATACGATTACAGACTCAAAACATTACAAAAATGAAAATCGATGTTGTTCAACCGTAAATAATTAGTATTTTAATTTTTATTCATGAAGACATTATCTCTGTTAAATGACAGAAGAGATTATTGGCGTTGCGACTTGCGTTCTTCCCATTATGTATGGCTTCTACAACAATTCATTCATTCAAGAGACTAGCCACCGAACCCAACTCGGCTGAGCAGCATTTGAGAAGCTTCGATATATGTATTGTCTTTCAAAATTCTTCAGTGCTTTGAGACCAAAATCTTCGAAAAGTCCGTGTTGCCAGTGATGACAAATTATGGATCCGAGACATGGTCACTAACTATGGGTCTTACGAATGAGTCACTCAGCGGGCGATGGAGAGTGAGAGTGATCAAATCAGAAATGAGAGACACCGTAGGAGAACCAGAGTAATCGACATGGCTCAACTTAAGTGTTTTATAATAATTGTAGAATTATTATAAACAATTGGAACAGAATGTTTAGCTTTAAACTAACAATGTTTATCACGATCGCCAAACACATTGTCATTTGACACTTATCACGTTGTTACCAAGTTATTTGTACACTCGGCTTCAGAAACTATAGACGCAAAGCAATAGAGATTGTTTCTTGTTGAACCATTTTAGTTGTGACGAATGTCACCCCTCTCGTACCGCTCCACTAAACCTCTTCAGTTATGCGCTATATATACCTACCTATATCTTCAGCTGTTTAATTTTCATCAAGGATTTCACAAAATACCTACAGAACTTCTCTGCAACGCCTAAAAATAAAAATATTCTAATAATAAACAAATAATAAGCATTGAATATTTATATTATACTTAATGGAAGAAGGTGGCGGAAAGCAGTTAGATGAGGGAAGCGAAGGACTGTGTTTGATGACGCGCTCTCGAAAAGCCATACTCGTATGTCCAGCAGTGGGCGGATACAGGCTGATGTATTGGAAGCATTGAAATTGATTTAAAATTGCATTAAATAATCTATCATCAATTAAGTTAAAACTGTCAAATATTTAGTTGATGAGCTTGAATTGTACTTGTATATTTGAACGTATCCCGATTCCCAACAGCGAAGCTATATCCAACGCCGAGTGTACTCGGCAGGTGCCTGGGACCCTCCAAACTTTGTGCTCCCCAATTTTTTATATAATTACCACTTACTCAAAGCAATAATTAAGTAAGTAAATATCCTACAATATAAGTAACAAGCTGCCTTATTAAAATGCCGATTAGTGACTTTATGTAAAACATCTTTGCTTGGAAAGTTTTTTACGTCAATCCCCAATGTTGACGTGACCGGTTACTTTTGAATTCATCGGATTTTTAAGTACTTATTATTCCTTGATAGCTTCGTGGTGCAGACGTCCGCCTCGTACTCGGGAGGTTCAGGGGTTCAAGAAAATTTTCGGATGATGTGCGTTTTAAGTAATTAAATATCACTTGCTTTGTGAACAGTGAAGGAAAACCATCGTGAGGAAGCCTGCATGCCTGAGTTTTCATAATGTTCTCAAAGGTGTGTGAAGTCTGCCAATCCACACTTGGCCAGCGCGCAGCGTGGTGGACTATAGCCTAAAACCTTCACATTCTGAGAAGGAACCCGGACTCCGTAGTGGGTCGGCGATGGGTTGATCATGATGATGATTCCTTGAAACGTTAGGTACAGCGAGCTATAGTCCAAAGTAACAATAAGAAACTCAACCACTATCTATCTCATAGCGTTTAAACTATCGTGAGTGATTCCCATCTTAAATATACATATAAAATGAAAAGATGACTGACTGATCTATCAACGCACAGCCCAAACTACTGGACGGATCGGGCTGCATGCAGATAGCTATATGACGTAGGCATCCACTAAGAAGGATTTTTGAAAATTCAACCTCTAAGGGAGTAAAATAGGGGTTTGAAATTTGTGAGGTCCACGCGGACGAAGTCGCGGGATTAAGCTAGTTTTTCAATATGGGTGGCTGGAAGAATTTTCGTAACAGACTATAGATAGACCAAATTTAAATCCGTACGTTTTTTGGTGGTCCGAAAGACGAATAAAAAAGCGGTGATCCGGCCGTCACTTCCGAGTTCGTGAAGATTGATGGCACCAAACTATTTCCCTAAAAAACTGCTATTGCGGCTCAAAATGATCCCACTTTAGACACGTGTCGTCTAAGAGTACGTTGTGGCCTAATTCTTTGCACTAACAAGACGATCTCCCTGGCGCAGTGGTAAGCGCTGTGGTCTTATTAATCATTGATTTATGTCATTTTCAATCTATACTAATATTATAAAGAGGTAAAGTTTACAAGTTTACAACTAAACCGATTTCGAAATTCTTTCACCAGTAGAAAGCTACATTATTCCTGAGTGACATATTCTTGAGCTACATTTTATTTCAAAAAAAATTAGAGATCCCTATGAAAATTGTAATAAGCTACCCTTGTGAAGCCGGGGCGGGTCGCTAGTCAAAAATAAAACTAACTGCCTTTAAATATATAGAGTTTAAATTATACAATACTCACAGAAGAGTTGAAGCTAAGCTTCTGTGTCTTCAACACATCGCTCTCTGAGGCCATCCTGTTGAACATCTGTTTGCGTTCCTTTACAGATATCTTCTGTTCACTTTCCACCAGCATGCTTTCACTCCGAGACGTTGTGAGCGGAGTCTCATTCAACTCCGTCATACTGTTGGGTATAGATGACCGCGGGTTCAAGTTGTAACTCGGTATACTTAGGACACTTTTTTCTGACGATCGCCTCCGGGGGTGAACTTTAGGGGGTGCATCTTCAGCATCTAAACTCTCTTTACTTATACTCTGTGTTAACTCTACAGGAGTTATTGGTGATGTTACGGGATTGGAATCTTGTATGATATTATTGAGAATGTTAAAGTCTTGGTTTAACTGCAAAGGGGGGGGTGGTCTGTAAGGAGGTTGGACCGGGGGTTCGGTGCTAGCTTCACTACTCTCAGCAACGGTAGGAACTTCACTTTTAGTCTCCCCCGTCTGTTCATCAATTTCTCTCCCACTGTTAACCATATATTTCTTTTTCAGTATCAACCATTTCTCATTGTTCTGGTTTTTTATAATCGCAAGTGTATTTACATGCTTCTTGAAAGTGCTGCGTGCTTCATCTGTAAAAAAATGCAGTGCTAAAGAAAATGTTCTATTAGGAGCTCACAGAAGTGTCAAAGTGCTGTGAAGTGTATAATTGTAAACAAACTACCTTTGGAAATAAGAGAACTTGTAAATATAAATCAAATAAAAAGCCTTAAAAGAAGTTATTCGAATATTTAATTTAAAATATTTTTATAGTTAACCAAAAAACATTTTTTTTTATTTTGTATTTAGTATTGTATTTAATATTAATTATTATGTTTAAGATTATTGCATGCCTGCTTGGCGTGGTACAGCTGGACACGTCATGTATTGTTATATGGTTACACCTGTTTGTATACCTGTATCAGCAAATAAATACAAATTGAAAAAATTCAATTAAAGTGTGTACTCATTTCTGAAGTGTGTTAAAGTAAGTAAATTGAACTTTTTCCACGCCTTACAAATTAGTGTAAAGGATTTACGTATCATAACTATAGGTCCTATGGGATTTTAAAAAAACCTAAATCCATGCAGACAAAGTCACGGGCATCATCAAGTTTTATATAAACTGGCAAATCTGTTAGAATTGACAATTTGTTTTGTTTCAACACTACTGCAGTATGCCCTGAACATAAACTAACTACTTACTTATTATAAAGATTCCTCTGAATGATAGTACAGGTAGGTAACTAAGCAGATTTTGTGTAAAACTAAGTCATAAACATTTGTTGTATAACTGTTTAATATGTATCTATAGAACTCAATAGTAGACCATCATTTTAAGGTAGGTGACCAGGTAAGTATAACAAAGGCACTTATACCGTTGTCTTTCTCTTAACTTTTAGAGTACTTGCATCCTTTTCTTTTTAACAATGCTAAAAAGGGACAAAACATGAACTTTACATTTGAAGACTCTTAATTTTAGTGCACACTACAAATTTAAACAGTAGGCTCGCGACTGTGCGCTAAAATCATGGGTTTTACCATCTAAAAATTAAATTTAAAACTGTCAAACTGCATCTGTCCTTTTCATATTACATTAGTAAGAAGAGGATGCGAATACTCTAAAATTTGGATGTGCTCAAAATCAGTACCAAACTCACAGTTACTTTACTCTACAGAACAAGTATGCCCACTCTTACTTAGTAGAGTCAGGCAGCTTGTATGCATGCATATTTCTAGTAACTAGTAGGCTTATATACCAGTTAAATGAATGAATAATGAACTCTTTTTGGCTTGAGTAAGTCTTAAAGATAATGTTTGAATAACTTTAAACTGTACTTCATAGAATTGCAAAATATGCAAACCTAAATGTTGCTCATGTAAACCGCATAACTTGTATGAAAGTCTTACATAACTAGCACAAGATTGAATCCTACAGTTTAGCAGAAAGTTTGTACTTACCTCGCATGTCTGGATTCATCAAAAACACTTTGAAATGTTTCACTAATTCATGATTCGTCACTTTGCCGTTGTGGGCCACCATGAACTTCAATATTTCCTCAAAGCTCAACTCTGCGGGAGGAGACATTTTCGCGCAAACCACTAATTCACATGAATCACAGGAAAACTTTATCAAAACTTACAAACTACGAAAAAACTACCTAAAACAGTAGAGTTAAGAGTACCAACTAAACGTCAAAAACTGAAAAGTCAAAACAACAATAGCAAAGCGTTCCGTTTCTGCATACCACGTTACAAGGTATCATTTAATATTTTAAAAACAAAATGGTCATGTACGTACTAATGTAGATTTTAGGTAAACTAGATTTCAGTTTAAATAGATTTTAATACTGTTTTAATTTATTTGTTTTGTATCTTACTTAAAATTAATATTGTTTTCACAGTGAATAAAGTTGACCGTGGATGCACGAACAAAACGCGTATCCCAAGACGACAGAAGGCGGCCGCGGCCGTCAAAGCGAAAATGGAGTAGGTAAAGGTAGGTAAAGGTAGGACACATTTAAATATATATATAAAACTGAATTTGAAGAACTTTTAGAACTAACTAAGTATAGCATTTGCTAATATTAATAAATAGATGATGCCCGCGACTTCGTCCGCGTGGATATAGGTTTATTAAAAACTATTTCGAAAAAATAATTTACTCTGGGACATAGTCAACTGTATGTACATACGTACGCGACAGGTCAAGATGGCAATCGGGGTGGGAACACCCCGATTGCCCGCACAGCCCCCGCGATAACCCGGTGCGGATTGCTAATACGCGTGGCCGCCATTTTAGTGAAGGCAGCACTAGACTGAAGTTTCGAGATGATGGTATATTTTTACTTAAATATACGTCAAATGACGTCAAAATGACGTTATTTCAATGTTCATGAGACATGGTTCCAGCGCAATAGCAATTTGCGGGACTTAGGTTGGTTGGTACACACTCTTAGGTAGCTAAGGAATTAGGAAGTTATTGCCAAAAAGTGTCCAAAACCAATCCTTGAATACCAGACACACTTTGCATATTATTATCTAATAATGATAGCACGAGTCATGCTATGTGTTAGCAATCAGGATAGGTAGACTATGTCGTGTACGTGCGTACAGTGTAGGTAGGTACATGGGAGTGATCCTCACGACAATTCGTGTTCATGCTCCTAAACACGGAATTACTTCCCACTTTAGCTATTGGAACTCTTATCGAATGTAAAGTGTCAATTAGATACCTACCTACCTACTTATATCAATCATCAACAACTCATCGTCGCCAGCTCACTACTGAGGACGGGCTGTGGCACTGGTCTCCGCTCAGAATGAAAAGGGTTCGGCCCTATAGGGGAAAGCAGGTAGGATTCGTACACTTTTTACTCTAGGTCATGTAAAAACAAAACTAATAAATATTTCAAAATAATTTCAACGCTGCTGGATTACCTAGTTATCTGGCTTTAATTATAGTGCAGTTCAGTGTTGATGCAAAGTAAGATGACAAAGCTATGATGAATTTCCCAAAAAATGGAAATCGTACGAAAGCACCCCACACGCGAGGTAGCTTCGTACATCGACTAGGGTACATTCGTACATAGTGGGGAGCCTTCGTACACAGGAATTAAAAAGGCTATTTTATATGAAATTAAACATTTATTGATATCAAAATTAACACAGAATCAACCTTAAACATAGTAATAATTAACAATATGGTGTTTACAAACAATTTGTTACAATTTAAGTCATTCATTAATCAACATTTAAATTTACCGTTTAGTAACTCGCGTTTCATCTCTTTAACCTTCTGTTTTCTCTCTTGTTCTTCTTTTTTCATTTTTTTTGCTCTTTCCTTTTCTATCAGTCTATTTTTTTCGGGATTATATGTTATGTCCTTAATTTTTCTAATACTTTTCCTTTCTTTGTGTTTTTTTAGGTGCATTCTCATTCACTTTAAGCTAAGGTTGCATAATTTCTGGCGTCATCATCCCACAGTTGATGTAGATGATGATGGAGGTGTCAATCTTGATGATAGATCTTGTTGAGTAAGAGTTATTTCTTTGGGAGTTGAATTGGGATAGCGCCTATGTCAAAAATAAACGATTTCTTAGTAATTATTATTAAACAGAGGGTCTTCCAAATTTCGTGTAATCCACGTCCATTGTAAGTTTTAACCATTCTAAACTGATTCTAAATTGTCGATTTAAATATAAAGAGTACGTCAAATGTTTAAGACGTCATATATTATATGTATATCTTTTATACAAGCTGCCATAGGTACCTACTAAGCCAGCGTTTTGACGTTCGATAAGAAGTTGCTAATTTGACTTATAGCGCAGCTCACGACAGATATGAAACTAAAAAAAAAACATCGTGGTTTCACCCATACTGGCAGGCGTCTAATGTCGCCTATATTTGACGCTCGGTAGGCTATGAAACTACTAGGTATTTTTGATTTAACGACACCCCTAGCCTAATATTTAGCAGATGTCGATTTCAGGATCAAACCGAGAGTTTCTTCACTCTAGTTCTACTCTGCTAGTGTAGGCACCACCACTATTTGTTGCATGTTATCATCTGGGAGTGGTTTAGAATTGGAATCCCATAACCTAGTTAGTGCAAAAACGATCTGAACTCACGCGGGGTGCATTTGTAAAGTACGAATCCACCCCATTCCTAACTGCACGAAGGTACCCCAACCAAAAAAATCAAACAATAAATTCAAAATAAAAATAACTGTGAAGGTTATCCCAAAATTAATGTTTACACATGAATGTAAGGCACTTATCCAAAGACTGTTATATGTTACTTTAACAATTTGAGCCAAACTTATTACGAATTAATGGCGTCAAAGATGAGTCGAAAAATTATTTTCGCAGTGTGAAAACACGTTTTGACTTATTCTAAAAAAACTGACTGTTGTACAGCCACTGCACTTAGCTGTGAGCCTATGAATATGAGCGGGCCTCACATATACAAAAACACAAACGCGTCACCATGTAACATACCTAGTGTAGATATGACTGTTGTACGAATGCTCCCTCTGTACGAATCCTACCTGCTTTCGCCTATATATTAACAACACGTTTTGACATTATCTAATGTCAAATCGTAAAATAATGAAACCATATATAATAGTGATGTACTTATGTGTTTCAGTTGTGTCTTGTGAATGAGGCAATGAACCAGTTCCCGCTTCTCTATTTCAATTTTAGCTCACTCTAGCAGAGTAAAAAGGAAGCATTATAAAACTAGTTGTAAATAATTACTATACTGAATTAGTTAATAAGTACCAGACTTAGGTAAGATTGGTATAATAGTGCTTTAAAAAATTGTATTAAAATATGATTTACGTAAATATATATATTTTATTGAGTAATTAGGTGGTCTTAGATGTTATTAAATAATTGACAGCAGGTAATTGAGTTTTTTTATAATTTTTATATAATTAATTCCATTGAATCATAGACTTACAATGTTACACCTTTCCAAAGTTACCCGTAGCTACTGTACCAACTCATTAGTGATTCTTTTTGCCCTCCGCACTATTTATTTTTCACATAATTCGGAATTTGGAAACGTCAAAAAATGTTGTTTAATTAAAAATTCGATTATAGTCTTGATTATAGTAGTCTTCTACGTTGACCAAATGCGTATTGGCAGACTTCACACACCTTTGAGAACATTATGGACAACTCTCAGATGTGCAGGTTTCCTCACGATATTTTCTTCTTTTCATATAGACCTTTAGAGAGAAATAGCGGTTTCGTAGAGTCGGTCTCTACGACCTTCAGCAATAAGACGAAGAAAGAGAAAGATAATTCCGTCTATCCGTCCTACTATCCGAGTCCGACTTATCTTTTGAAACAAATGTGGACAAACTCTGAACAAGAATCAGGCATTAAACTTTTAATTGGTGGGTAGGTTGATAGTTGGTAGTTGGTTGTGATGCCGAGAGGAAGGCGAGCTCTACGAAACTAAACTTCTTAAGTGTTTAACTATGCACTTTGCTGTTACCTTGTTGTGTAATGAAGCTGCTTACCTATAGGTAGTAGGTAAGCGACAGGTCTAGATGGCAATCGGGGGAACGCGGACAGTGGACACCCCGCAAGCCCGAAAGTCACCCGCCATTTATCTCACCGGGTCAGCGCGGGGGCTGTGCAGGTGTCCGATTGCCATCCCGTCTTGTCACGTACTATAGGTACCCACCTAGGTAGGTACCTCGACAGGTTCCCGTTTTCAATAGGGTCCCGTTGGCACCCTCGGGTACGGAACCCTAAAAACTAAGTGTTTCCTACCGGTAAGTTCAGTATACCTACTGTAGGTACAACAGAGTGCATGACATTGTTAAACACTTACAAACTTGCGTTGCCGAAGATGGTACAAGGTACCAATTAAAAGTTAAATGTCTAATTCTTGTTAGCGAGCGAGCCCGCAACTTGGACCGAAAGTTTCAGACCATAGGTATGACACGGTCAATAAAACTTAAAGCTAGCCTTATCTAATTACTATATAAATCATGACCGCGTGGAATGGTGCCAAGAATACTGGCTGCATTTCCGCGCTGGACAGCCAGGCTGATCCGCTGCGCAAAAAATGAGCCAGCCCTTCTGTCACCAGTTGAGGCTATTAATCGCGGTGAAATGTCTCGTAAAAAATTTTTAGCACTAAGACTCCATGGCCCCAGGGTCTCCACGGCAAACGGCACAAAAATGTAACTCTCTATAAGAGAGGCATACTTGCGCCGCATACCTACCCTATTCAGTGTCAGTGAAATCCCTACCCGAACCGAATATACTCGAAAGTGTGTTTGTTTGTTGCTTTATTGGTTTGTTGGTTTGTCTTTCAATCACGTCGCAACGGAGCAACGGATCGACGTGATTTTTTGCATGAGTACCTATAGTTAAAGACCTGGAGAGTGACATAGGCTACTTTTTATCCCGGAAAGTCAAAGAGTAGGTACCTACCAATGGGATTTTTAAAAATTTAAATCCACGCAAACGAAGTCTTGAGCAACAGCTAGTAAGTAAATAATAAACACAAGTTGGGCAGTGACACAATGTTAGTGAAGAGACTTTGCCTATGCACTATATGGCTAGAAAATGGTTCACTTTGCGATACATAATGTGCGCTGCCACAACCACTCTGAGGGTAGAGCCAGGCTCGTGGGGTGCCTCGGGCCGTAACGATCACATTACTTGGCATTTTGCTTTACACCACAATAAAATATATCTACTTACCTATCTTATAATAGGTATCTACCTATTTGGGCACTTATTTTTAACGCATACTGGTTTTTGATTTATCGTGCAAAATGTCAAAAAATACGACTGTACAGAACTCTCGGTGCGCGAGTCTGACTCGCACTTAACTAGTTTTTTAATTATTTTTGGTTTAGAAATAGGTCATTCTTCTAAGACTTTAATCTAAAGTGCCTTATAATATTATACCTATCTAACATTTTAATTTATTTATAAGTAGTACGCGACATGTTGAAATGGCAATAGGATGGTGACGCCCCGCACACCCGCACAACCCCCGTGCTAACCCGGTGTGGACGAGCGCGGGTGACGTGCGTGTGTGCGAGGCGTCCCTCCGCCTAATGCCCCCATTGCCATCTTGACCTGTCGCGGACTATAGGTGCTCAGCATTGTTGAGAATTGAAAAGTTTAACTAGTACATTTTAAAGTTCATCATCATCATCAACCGATAAACGTCCACTGCTGGTCTCTAGTAAGGACTTTCATACGACATCTCAAAGCTTCCTGACGCTGCCCAGCCGAGTTGGATTTGGCGGCTCCAACTCGGTGCGTCCTAGGTATATATGTATACTTACTTGTCTACAATTTCAAGTGCAGAACTCTCAACGATTACTGGGTGGGGCGGGATGGGCTGGATTTTCGTCTTACTCGTGTTCATTTTTAGGCCCATCTGCTGCGAAGCTCTGCTAAGGTCATTGAGCATTGTGTTGAGGTATTCCAGAGTCTCTGCAATAACGACTATGTCATCGGCAAATCGAAGGTGAGTGATGTAACTACTCGCCGTTGATGTTACCTAATGCCAAGTCCGTTCTAATCCAGAAGTTTAAAGATGTCTTCCAAAGCTGCGGTAAAGAGCTTCGGGGAGATTACATCTCTCTGTCGCACTCCTCGCTGCAATTGGATGGTCTCATAGTCTGGTCCTGTATACGGACTGACATGGTGGCGTAATCGTAAAAGCACTTCAGCGTTTGGATATAAGTACCTACCGGTAGTTGATCCGAAATAATATTTGTAAAGACCTTAACACAGGCCACAGCCCAAGTTTTCACCGAATCGAAGGCTTTCTTATAGTCCACAAACGCCAAGCAAAGTGGCCGGTTATATTTTTCAGTCTCCTGTATACTTAAGTTGCCGCAGCGCGTGGATGTGCTTTTCTGTAATGTGTTACTGAAGTCTTTTCGGAATCCGGCTTGTTCGGGAGGCTGGAAGTCGTCAAACCTAAGAGCGAGACGATTCGTAATGACTTTCGAAAACAACTTATAGACATGGCTCGGCAGCGAGATGGGTCTATAATACTTCAGCAGGGTGTTATCACCTTGTTTGAAGAAGAGCACCACCTGCACGCTCCTGTGCCATGCCTCTGGCGTTATGCCCTCGTGAATGACGGAATTGAACAATCGCTGAAGGACCGCTTTTCCACCCGCTTTCAGGAGTTCTGCTGTGATTCCGTCATCACCTGGTGCCTTGTTGTTCTTGAGTTGTTTGAGAGCCATACTATAATCTCGTATAGGCTGACGTCCGGGATACCTTCGGTTTAGTGTCGGGTCTATTTGGCTCTAGGATCTCTAGCCAAATCTTCAACAGGGTTTTGTGTGGTGGTGTATAACTGTCCATAGAACTTCTCTACCTCTCTCAAGATCTCGGGTTTAGACGAAACGAGACTGCCGTCGTTTATCTAAAATTGTACCTATCTGGTTTATTTAGTTTATCTAGTTTATCTACTTTATTTTAAAGTTAGTCATAGATAATTCACATGTTTATGTTTCTTATCTAATCAGGCTTTGATTCATTTATACAAGTTACAATTATTTTATCAGTACCCGACAAACCTATAGTCGTAACTTTAAAAGTAGTATATAGGTAAGTCCTAGTTAATTCAAGCAAATCCAAATACCTACTAAGTATACCTAGGTAAATAAGTAAGTAATTTAGTTTTGAGGTATGGTGTTTGACTAAACATTAGGTATCCACACCTCCCTAATCTTATAAATACGAAAGTGTTTGTTTGTCTGGTTATCTTACATCTTTGTTACCTGTGATCTCCCAAAGCCACCATGATCCAAACTTCAGAGTCGCTAATTGTTCTTCCCTGTGTTGAGTTGAGTACAATAGATACGAAGAGAAGCTTTTAGCTTTTATAAAATAACGAAAGTCTGGCACGCACTGGTTGAGGCCACGCTGTTCCAGTGCAGATATGCACACTTCACACACCTTTGAGATTATGAAAAACTCTCAAGCATGCAGGTTTCCTCACGATGTTAGGTAGGTATATAGAGCAAATGGTATTTATTAATTTCTTAAAACACACATACTTACCTACCTAAGTACCTACCTAACTATGAAAGTTAGAGGTGCGTGCGTCGTGCGATGCCAGAGGTCGCACGACGACCTATCGAACATCCGACCTTCTGAATAAGAGGCGGACATTTTAACTGCGAATAAGTACAAATATTTTTTCTACTAATAGGTACCTACCTAGGTACCTCTACCTATTCGTTTTTGATGTCATTCTGTTGTCAGTATTAAAAGGCGCGTTTGCACCACGATGGTTTGCACGTAGAAACCCGTTCTTTACAGTGTGTACCTACTAGTGCAAGAGTTAACCTTTTGCCTTTTGCTTTCTGTTTAGCCATCTGATTTTAATCTAAAAGTAACGCAAATGTTTTCAAAAAGTTTACTAGTCTCCGGAAAACTTGTGATTTTCCACGCGCAGCGACCACTCGCGCGGTGGTATAGACTATAGAGAGCAGGCGCTGCTCATGTTCGGAGCTGGTCTAGGCGCTACGGCCATGTTGCACGGCCGCCCATGGGAGGCGTGAGGCGCCGGGGCGGCGAGCGGGACGGCGCGAGGGCGCGCGCGCTGCGCGAGCGGGACGGCGGCGAGGCGGCGCGCCGCGGAGGGCGTGCGGCGGCCGGCACGCACTCCTGTTCCGGTCGCGTCCACGGGCGGCCGGGGACCCGCGCCGCACCGAACTCACCGAGCCCTGCATCCGATGCGCGGACGAGCCGAACCGCGACGTTCTTTCACCCTCTCACACATCCCGCGAACCCCGCGCGTGCGAGGGCGTAAGCGTATCTCGGAAAGCGCGCCAATTTCCCTAAAGTTCGAGTTTCGTTGGCGCGAAAACTTCGCGCTCTTTTTTGGGTTACTTGAAGCCCGTAAAGTTTTGGTTTCGGTCACTGTAGTTGGTTCGAGTGACTTTCCTGGTTGTTACGATGGTTGTCAGTGAACAGTATTGAGTGGCCGGGGTCCGCATGAGTTATCCGATGATGGATGACTGGGAGCGCCACGTCACGCCCTTGCTGCAGGACATGGGCTGCCCCAATGAGGAAGCCCAAGATGACTTCTTTAACCAGCAAGATGTAAGTCTGCAACCAATACTTCAAACTACTAACACTAGGTTACACGGATTTGGAACAGTTTTCCTCCCATTTTCATTGCTAAATGAGGGAGAAACTTAAAAAGTACCTTAGTATCTCACTTAACTAAGCTTACCTAGTTAAGTAAGTACCAAGTGAACCTACCTACTAATTCCATGTCCTATAGGGACAACATGTGACTAAGCGAAGTACATTCTACTCGTGTTGTCTTCAATCTCCTTCATACCTATTGCACTTGCCTAAGTTTGAGAATAATTTATAACATGACATTTAGTATGGACATCTTGACGCAGCGAATGGAAAATACATTACAAACGAAAATGCATTACAAACGAAAATGCATTACAAACGAAAATGCATTACAAACGAAAATGCATTACAAACGAAAATGAACGTCACTCCATTGTTATATTTTATTAACTTGGAAACCACTTATACCTAAGTAATGCGTTTTGCGGCATTTTAACTTGATGTGTCAAATTTCATGTTAAAAGTATGATTTTAGTCCTTATTTTAAAGGTGAACCGTACTTTTAACATGATAGCTGTCCCATAGAGTTAAAATGGCGTGTGAGAAGTCATTTTGTACGGACTATACTCACACTACTTAGGGACGTGAAAAGCCTGCCCATTGAGGCCAAGACACTGCTTATCTTACGACATCTACAATCTATCATCAATCAAAAATATAGATTTTACAAGCAAAACTGCGCGATGTATTTTCACAATTCCCATAGCCATCCTTAATATTAGGTATAACTGCGGAAGTGTGTCTGTCTGTCTGTCTGCTAGCTTTTCACGGCCCATCCGTTAAACCGATTTTAGTGAAATTTGGTACAGAGCTAGCTTGCACCCCGGGGAAGGCTACTTTTGAACCCGGAAAATCAAAGAGTTCCCACGCGGACGAAGTCGCAGGCATCATCTAGTTTTCCATATTTTGATAAGGCAAAATAATAGAATCATGGCTAAATTCTGATTTGGCATTGAAGTATTTACCTATATCAATCTCTGCGTAAGTACCTACCAATTTTTTTTCGGGTCATACGGAGTAGTTCTAGTAGATACCAAAAAGTTAGAAAATTATTGTAGAGTTGTACAATATTAAGGAGGTATAGTCCGCGACAGGTCGAGATGGCAATCGGGGTATGAGGCGGGGGACGCCCCGCACACCCAGACGTCACCCGCGCTCGCCCGCATCGGGTTAGTGCGGGCGCTGTGTGGCTGTGCGGAGCGTTCCCTCCCCGATTTCCATTTCGACCTGTCGCGAAAATCAACTAGATGTGGTGAATTTTTTGTAGTAGGTACTTAGGTACTTAGGTACCTACACAATCTGTACCTAAGCTTTTCCGGAGAGAACATTAAGAAAGGTATAGCAATATCTACTTGTATTAAGGCCTGCGGGGTGACTCGCTATGATAGCCACTGAGCTTATATTTGACATTAGTTGGTTCTACATTGCTGCTTCACTGAGTGATAAAAAAATATTTTTTTGTAGAAACTCTTCAATGGATTCAAAATGAATGTTAAAATATGAGCTCGGTGGCTGTCATGCGGTGTTAGACACTGAGTTAGCGCATCAGTATGCTGTCATTTGAGTTTAGAAATTGTGTACAACAGAATTAACCACCTGAGATTCTACTTGAGATACCTACTTAACTACTACCTAGATATAGTAAAATCTCATAAAATCTCTTCTTAACAGACTATACAGGTAGTAAACACCGATAATTGATAGCTCTCTTTGTTTGTAAAATGAGAGAGGAAACATGCAAACCATACTTATTTCTTATTGGATTCCAATCGGGCAATTCAAAATTCCTAATTTTAATTGTTGGTGCTGATTCTGAGCGCAACTAAAAAGAGTAGCTATTAGCATCTCTTTCTTACCAAATTAACAAGTAAAAGATAGAAAGACATACCTAATTTAACTTAGAACTGTTAAACCTTGTGACTTTAGCTGCCAGTCGCGAGCGTGTATCTTAATTTGTAAAGTGCAGTAAACTTAATATTTATATTACATATTGTATAGAAGCAGGCGTTACTTTGCGGAAGTCCATGATATGCAATGAACCAAAAACTTAATTTGTTGTAATCCGCTGAAACAGATCTAATCTGTATGATGCAACATTGGTTCATTGCATACCATAAGTATTACATCCTCTTTTAGCAATATTAAAAAGAAAAAGATGCAGTTACTCTAAATTTAGTTTACCTAGGGAAAAACATGAGAATCAACGCCAATATTTGGTTCTAATAATAACCTTACTACCAGAATATTGATTCGCAACTATTCGCCAACTCATATTTTGACATTTATTTTTAATCCATTGGAGGTTTTCTACGAAAATCTATTTTGATTTCACTCAATGAAGCAGCAATATAGAACCAACCAATGTCAAATGAGCTCTGTAGCTATCATACAGTGTAAGACACTGAGCCAATGTGCATATGTGCATTGTGCTGTTGTGGCACTGGGAAAAGCCATAGTAGGTAGAAATATCAAGAAAAAGGAGAAAGAGTTAGCGAATTATCCCGCTCTGGTGCGCTAAAACTTTACAAAAGTTGTAGTTAGATATACTTACTTACACTACAGGTACACCTAGATGAATTACCTAGGAACCTACTAGGATCTTAGATCGTAAACCAATGGCTGTCTAAAAACCGCACAATCTCTTTTAGCGGTTATTGCATGTCGCAACTCAGAATAAGTCTTGGTAACGCGTACCTAGATAAACCACGTCAATTACGCCATGCCATAGAGCTTTGTAACTTCTTACCTTTTTAGGGCTCCGTAGGTACCAGAAGGGTGCCAATAGGACCCTATTACTAAGACTCCGCTGTCCGTTCGTCCGTCTGTCCGTCAGCGGGTTGTATCTCGTGAACCGTAATAAGTAGAGATTTGAAATTTTCATAGAATGTGTATTTCTATGGCCGCTATCGAAATGACCGCCATAAAAATAAAAAATAAATTGGAAAGTGTTATTTCTTGTACGATGGTACGGAACCCTTCGTGTGCGAGTCGCACCAGAAAGCGCTTATTTGGAAGGCCCCCTACTACTGAACAGAGGAAGAGAGTCGCATGGAGTCAATGGGTTCAGGCGGCCCAAGACAATGGCATGTGGAAGTCTGTACAAGAGATCCATATCCAGCTGTGGACGTCTATCAGTTCATAATGATTAATGATGATGAAACTGAGCCTATTTTTTTACTCATCATGAATAAAATTGTCACCTATTCTTTTATAATTAAACTTTTATACCTAGGTCTTTATACTGCCCGCAATAAAATACTAGGTATCCTACTTTTAAGTATAACAAAATTAACCAGGTAAACAATTGAAAGTGTATTTGTGTTACCTACTTGTTTATCTATTTCTTATTTAAAACATTATCAATGATAAGATCTTATCGGCGGTGTTATTTGAAATCAGTTCACGATAATTGATTTGAACGAGAAAGTTTTGCCGCAACACCTATGTATACTTACTTACCTATTTACTTTGTTCAATGGTTTAGGTCTATTGCCAGGCCGCTATTGCTAAATAGTTTCGTCTATTTTTTGTGTAGGCACTCCTCGGGCCCCCTATTATATATTGCTATTGATCAAAAAGAAAGCTATGTAATTTTTTTTAATAGAGACAGCGAGCAAAAGAGCAAACCTGATGTTAAGTGATTTTCACTGCCCATGAACATTTGCAGCGCCAGAGGAACCGCCGCCGATGCGTTGCCGGCCTTTTAGGAATTTGTTGGTCCGCCCCTTGAATAACCCTCCACGCTCGCCCGCACTGGGTTAGCGTGGAGGCTGTGCGGATGTGCGGGACTTTCCGTCCCCGATTACCATCTCGACCTGTCGCTTACTAAGTATAGGCAGGTTATTTATTTTGCTTGCAACTAGGTAAGTTTGGTACCTAATACCTATCTACCTAGGGTAGGTACTTATTTTATGAATCCATCACACGACTTACTTAAGTTTTTTTTTAAATTGTTAAGTTAGATACCTAATTAATTAAAAACTTTTTTTGGTTTCTTTCACTTAACAGGGAAGCTCGATCCTATAGTCGAATCAGAAAAATATAGAACAACTATAGCAGATGCCCGCGACTTCGTCCGCGTACTGGTTTCACATGAGATCTGAAATTTTCCCGCTGCAAAAGGCCTCACTTACCTACTCACTCAGTCTCACCTTGAGACACAGAACCCAGAATACCTAAATGCGAATTTTCATATCTCTAACTTCAAAAACGTAGGTTTTCATATAACCCTTCCACCCCCATTTTACTCCCTTAGGGGGGGAATTTAGTTTGATCTAGATATATGATAGGCTAGAAATAGCCTACATGTCAAATTTCAATTAAAAATAACAATTGTTAAAACTTTTCTATAAGAACATTGCTATTTTACCACCCTTAAGGGGAGAATTTCCCAAACTGAATTATACAGATTTTTATTATTTAAAGCTAATAACTTAAATGTTGATTTTCACGTCTCTAACTCCAAAAACATAGGACTTTCATACAACCTTCGACCCCCCATTTCACCCCCTTGGGGGGGGGGGGATGTCCTCAAAAGCGTTCCTTAGCTGACACCTACGTCCTAGAAAGAACCTACCTTCCAAATTTCAAGTTTGTAGGCTTTGTAGTTTCTGAGATTTCGTGATTAGTCAGTCAGTGGTGTTTCTCTTTTATATATTAATTTAGATTAGCTGATGCCTGCGACTTCAACCATTCAAATTTGGAAACCATAGGTATTAGAAGTTGGACCCCGTTAAGGCTTGAATGTTCAAAGATCCATTCTTAGCGCATGTATTAGTCACAGTAGCTATCTGCATGAGTTCTACTCGCCCAGTAGTTTGAGCTGTGCGTTGATAGATCAGTCAGTTAGTCACCTTTTCTATTTACTTAGAAAATAATATTCCACTTAGTACCTATAAAGTATAGGTAAAAACACAATTTTACGGTACAATAGGTCTAAAGGTAAATCTGCTCAATTTGCATTTTAGAGATTTTTCTGATTTATGAAATGGTGTCAAGAATAGTGACTTTACGAGGCAACTGTAATGACGAGTAGACTTCACAGTCTTGGAGCGTTTCCTGTAGGCCTCAGCGAGACGAAGCAATACCGCACAAGTGGGCAGGGCCCGGGCACCATGCCACGGCGCTGTCCGGCTCCGAGCCGCAGCAGCGAGCAGCGTGAGTTAGTGTCCACTTGTGCGCAACTTGTAACGGCTTGGATTTATCGCCCAGCCTTTATACTCCTTCGCTACCTTAGGTGCCTTGCGATGCGTTCACAAATAATACGTACTAGCCTCCTATTTGGAGGTCGGGGGTTCGATTCCGTTCCCGCAACTCCAACTAAGCGGTGATAGCCTAGTAGTTAGGACGTCAGACTCCTATTTGGAGGGTCGGGGTTTGATTCCGGGCACGCATCTCTAATTTTTTGCAGGCAATTACTTAAATATCTAAAAAAACATCGTGAGCATGTTTGAGTTTTCCATAATGTTCTCAAAGGTATTTGAAGTCTGCTAATCCGCATTTTTTATCGATATATTTTAAAGGGTTTCATTTATTTAAATCTGGTGAAGATTTCATTAAAATCTTTAGTGGTTCAGTAACTAATAACTGCATATGAATCTAATGTTGCTGCTAGCTGTTTCAACTTCGCGAGGTTACTTACCTTCAAACTCAAAACCATGTGAAAATACAAAAAAAAACACTTAAATTTTAACATTAACGATGTCAGTTAATAAACAATAGATAACTAGCCAAAAAACCTTATATTAACCAGTCGTTCCAAATCGATGGAAATATAGATAAAAGTTCAACCCCATGCATGATGATACTGCGCTTTAAAATATACTTTATTTGTTCAAGAAATAGGGTTTATTATACTAGCTAATATTGTACAAAGGTTCTACTCTACTTATTATAATTATTGAAATGTAGGCATGTCATTAAGGCTTGTAAATAATAGGCTGTGACATGACGCCAGTGTGCTAAGGCCTAATTTAAAAGAAATCGTTATGTTCCAAACGTTTACAAGAACCTACTAAAAACAATGATCAATGATAAGAAGCCGAGTTGGACGCCGAATCCAACTCGGTTGGGCAGCGTTCAGGCAGCTTCGAGATGTCTTGTGCTTGAAGACCACAGTCTTCGAACAGTGCGTGTTGCCAGTCATGACGTGTGGATCCGAGACATGGTCGCTAACTATGGGCCTCATAAGAAAGCTCAGAGTCACTCAGCGGGCGATGGACTTTGTTGTCTATCCGTCCTTCTTTCCTTTTGAGGTACAGAACACTAAAAATTTAAATGTGTTCATGAACAAATAATAGTATGTTTTACTTTCAAAGTAAGATTAGGTACTTACCAAGTGGGATAGGTATCATATCAAAGGGTTTTCTTTACCTTTACTTAGCTTTTTGATTTATCGTGCAAAATGTCGAAAAAATACGACTGTAGTACGGAAACCTCGGTGCGCGAGTCTGACTCGCGCTTGGCGGGTTTTTTCAACTTGTGTAGAGACAAGTCTAAAATTGACCGCAATTTTATTCTAAACATGGCGGAGAAGTTCTAAACATAAATGTAGCTGTCGTAGTGTAGTTTTTATGATGTAAAGAGCCGACACACGTTGCAGGTCCTCGGGTTACACTGCGTCAGCGCATTCAGTCTCGCGATTCCACGGAACTGCCATGCGACGCGCGACGTGAGAACGGGTGTCGATAGCACCTGGCCATGCCGTAACAATAATGACTAATTAATGAATAATCAATATTTAAAAAACCAGTAAAGCGCGAGTCGAACTCGCGCACAAAGGGTTCCCTAACATCTAAATCATCATCATCATGATCAACCCATCGGCGGCACACTACAGAGCACGGATCTCCTCTCAGAGTGAGATTTTTAGCCATAGTCTATCACGCTGGCCAAGAGGAAACCTGCATGCCCGAGAGTTCTGCATAATGTTCTTACAGGTGTGTGAAGTCTACCAATTCGCACATGGCCAGCGTGGTAGACTATGGCCAAAACCCTCCCAGACCAGTGCTCTGTAGTGAGCCGGCGATGGGTTGATCATGATGATGATGATGATGATTTTATCACCGTGGGAATTGAATTATCAAAACTCCTTTCTTAGCGGATGTCTACGTTATAATAGCTATTTGCATGCCAACTTTCAGCCGATTGGTCCGGTAGTTTGAGCTGGCCTTTAAAAAATCAATCAGTCAGTCAGTCACCCTTTCCTTTTATATATGTATAGACTACTTCCTCTAGCGCACTGAAGTGTTTCAATGAAATAGAGTAGGAATAGATAGTTTTTCAATCAACTAAAAATATTTCTACTTTGATTTGAAGCAGCTTCATCTGAAAACTGTATGAAATGAACTAACAAACTAACAAACTTTTCACTTCGCCGTATACATAGACTACATACCTATTATATTAGACCTCTGTATGGTTTTCATTTCAATTTTCGTTCGAGCAATTTCAATTTAAAATTTTTGTGTACAAAATGGTCGAAGCGGGCGACAGTTGCAAAATTTTTAATTTTTTTATATTCAGTTTGAACGAATCGTAAGTTTTACAAAAATACGTACCAATCAATTTTTTGTATTTTTTGCAAATAATGTAAGAAGGTTCTAAGTACCTATTATGCGTACAAAGTGACTTCTAAAGCGCCATTTTAACTTTAAGTACCTATCTAAATATATAAAAAAGAAAAAGTTGCCTGATTGACTGATGTATCAACGCACAGCTCAAACTATTGAACAGTTCGGGCTGAAATTTGACATGCAGCTATTATGACGTAGGCATCCGCTAAGAAAGAATTTTTGAAAATTCAATTCCTATGGGGCTTGTTTGTGGACTGTGGACTGTGGACTGTGGTGCCCACGCGGGACAAAGTTGCGAGGATAAGCTAGTAGGTACAACCAAATCCATATCCATACTACTTATATTATAAATGCGAAAGTGTTTGTCTGTCTGCTAGCTTTTCACGGCTCATCCGTTTAACCGATTTTGATGAAATTTGGTACAGAGATAGCTTGCATCCCGGGGAAGGACATAGGCGACTTTTGATCCCGGAAAATCAAAGACTTCCCACGGAATTTTTAAAACTTAAATCCACGCGGATAAAGCCGCGGGCATCATCTAGTAGTTAATGACATATTCATACAATAGGTATGTAATACATAATTATATAAATAATTAATCAATCAATCGGTCCGTGATCCTCAGAGATTATAGTTGTACCTAGACAGTAGGCTGTAGAGTGCGTAGATACCTATAGGTAGCTCGCATCAGTCGTATCTACTCACGGTACATCACATGCAAATCCCATTACAATTCTACTTCCTACAAATGTTACTAGGTAGGTACCTACCTATAAGTAGTTAGTGTGTCTACCTTCACGATAAGGCTTCTTATAGCGAAATGAAGTTCGTGTGATGAAACTGAGAATGAAAGGAGACTGGTGTAGCCCATTTAAAAAGTGGTTTATTTTTAACTAGAGGATGCCCGCGACTTCGTCTGCGTGGGTTTAGGTTTTTAAAAAACCCGTGGGAGCTCTTTGATTTTCCGGTATAAGTCCTTTCCCAGGATGTAAACTACTTCTGTACCTGTAAGCTTCTTCTCACTGTAAATTTCATCAAAATCGGATAGTATATTGGGCCGTGAAAAGCAAGCAGACAGACAGAGAGACAGACAGACAGACACAGACATACTTCCACATTTAATATTAGTATGGATTTGTACCGAAAAAATATTGCATTGATTTTGCATGATAAATCAAAAACTATTTAGGTATGCATAAAAATATCTTTTTATGCCTACTTATATAAAAATGAATCGCTGAATGTGTTGCTGATCACAAATCTCAAGAACAGCTGAACGGATTTCGCTAATTCTTTTTTATAATATTCCTTGAAGTACGAGGATGGTTCCTACGGAGAGAATTTTTTTAAAAATTGTAAGTAAGTATTAAAAAAAATTAAAAAATAAAGAATCGACTGTTAGGCGACGCAATACGAAGTTCGCCGTCAGCTAATAAATAAATAAAACTTGCTTTAGAATGTACAGGTAGAGTTCTTTCATATGATTCCTCTTTTGATATAGTTATCTTACTTTGAAAGTTGAACATACTAATTATTTGTTCATGAACACATTTTAATTTTTTTAATGATGTAACCACAAATTCATGGTTTTCAAATTTATCCCCTTATGTGTGCTATAAGACCTACATACAACAAAGTGATCCTATACCTAGGTAAGGGTTCCTTTTTTTCCTTTTGAGGTACGGAACCCTAAAAAAATAGAAGGCGTCAGTGATTTAGCGTTCCGGTACGATGCCGTGTAGAAACCAAAGGGGCATGGGCTTATTAAAAACTGCCATACTCCTTCCAGGTTAGCCCGCTTCCATCTTAGACTGCATTGTCACTTACCACCAGGTAAGATTGCAGTCAAGGGCTAACATATTGTATCTGAATCAGTACCTACCCTTATCATAAATGCGAAAGTGTGTTGGTTTGTCCTTCAATCACGTCGCCACGGTGCAACGGATTGACGTGATTTTTTGCATAGGTATAGTTTAAGACCTAGAGAGTGACATAGCCTACTTTTTATCCCGGAAAATCCTAGAGATCCCACGAGATTTTTAAAAAACCTAATTCCACACGGACGAAGTCGCGGGTAATCAGCTAGTAAATAAATAAATAAATGATTCGGAATTTTGCGTGTCGTTAGTGTACCTACCTACCTTAGTTAACTAATAACTTGGTCAATGTACCTACCTACTTAACTACAAACAATTATACAGCTGTAATCGTCGCGCTGGCGATCAAACGTGTAAAAGCACTAAGGAACACATGTACATCTTTAGATTACAGTGATTGTGAGGGCAGTTATTATGGAGTACAAACAATTTCTCAGTAAAGTTTCCATGTCACCCAACATTGATGACTACAAGCGATTACGACGACGCGGACGGCGAAGTTGCGACCCGACCGACGTCCACCATCATCGCCCCCACTTCATATCACCATAGATATTCAACATTACTTGTTTGTTGTTAGCAAGAGGACAATGCCACAGTTCACGACATATAAGTCCCGCAAAATGCGCTGGAACCATGTCTCATTAACATCAAAATAATGTCATTTTGACGTCATTTGACGTATATTTAAGTAAAAATATACCATCAGCTCGAAACTTCAGTCTAGTGCTGATGTCACTAAAATGGCGGGGCGTATTAGTAATTTGCGGGTCTTATACTACAAACTTCTAACAAAACGTTGAGGCTTCGACGTCACTAGCAGGCGTCAAATTTGATGCTAGGTAGGCTATGAAACACAGCACACCCGGCTGAGTATGTTGTGGGCTCTTCTCAGACCTGGGCGCGTTTGGAACCCTCGTAGCTTTAGTTTTAAGTTTGCGTAATTATCACCGTTATATCTTAGAAATCCAACATCTAACCATCAAAAAGCGTTATTAATTACCTATTTTGAATAAATCATTTGACTTTTTTTGACTTTGACTTTGACAGATATACATATATACCTACAGATATGCACAGTGGCAGATTTGCAGTCTTGGCCGCCCTAGGCCCCAGGCCATGTAGTAAATAGGTACCAACCGCCCCTTTCTCAGCACTCATGATAAAAGACTACATACCTACTTAACGATTTTTTTTATTGCCAATTTTTATCATAACATCAGTGAAATTTTTGTCACGATTGGCCGTCTCTAATACTTGGCCGCCCTAGGCCCGGGCCTACTGGACCTTAGGGCAAACCTGCCACTGGATATGCAACTAGCGTGCCCCATAGTCCCTCTCGCTCAAACAGAGGTACTTACTTGTGAAATGTTATTCCTTCTATATTCCTTATATTTACATTCGCTTTGTCTATTGTGGCCTAGTATACTAGTATACCTACCTACTACAACCCACCATTGCACAATAACTTCAAAAAACAAAAATTGTATGCAATGTACAAAACAAATCAATTATTTCTTTAAAATAAGTACTTGAGCCAACATAACGTCATAAAAATGCCACGGGAACCATGGATTTGTGGCGGGTACCACAATAGCGCAACTAGATGGCGCTGTTCAATCGATGACGTAGTCCCGAACAAATGTACCGCCGATAGCAATCGCACTAACGGAGTTTTCTGCAATCTGGACTATATATAGAAGTTTCAAGACATAACCGTCGGCCCAGCTGGCGCTACCGAGCACAACCAACCGCTCGGTGGGAGATCTCCCCTTTGCTACGGTCGAGCCTGCACACCGCTCCCGTACATTGGTGACAACCGACGTGATCAAGAACGGTCGCACACCTCAACAACCGACGAAATCAAGAATGGTCGCACACTACAACAGCCGACGTCGAAGATCAACCGCACACCGCCGCACTCCGCACTGCGCACTCAACGTGATCAAGGGTGATCGCATACACCGCAACACCTTTGGATCACACACCGCAAGCTGACGTCTCCTCCAACTCCAAGTCTACAAGCAGCAACAGCAAGCACATCGAGGCCTGTAAGACGGATGTAGCACAGCTTCGGGGCACAATGGCTCTGCACTCCATCACCAGCTACAAGCGTCCTGGTCCACCGCTTCTCTGGATGGTTAGCAGCCATTGCCCTTCACACGCCTTCACGCTACAACGCCACCTCTCTTCACTGCTTCACACTACGCGTTCGTCTCGGAGGGGAGTGATGTGGCGGGTACCACAATAGCGCAACTAGATGGCGCTGTTCAATCGATGACGTAGTCCCGAACAAATGTACCGCCGATAGCAATCGCACTAACGGAGTTTTCTGCAATCTGGACTATATATAGAAGTTTCAAGACATAACCGTCGGCCCAGCTGGCGCTACCGAGCACAACCAACTGCTCGGTGGGAGATCTCCCCTTTGGTACGGTCGAGCCTGCACACCGCTCCCGTACAGATTTTTACGGGATAAAATGAAGCTTATGTGCTAATCCAACGTACAATCTATCTCCATTCTCAGTCAAATCCGTCCAGCAGTTTTTGCCACACATGCATACAAACTTTTGCCTTTATAATATTAGTGTGATAGGTTATAATAGCATGTCTACCAATGGCGCATCTCTTTGATTATAAGATGCTCAAAGTTAGTACACGCACGTTGCTTATCACAAAACACTTGTCAGACGTTTTTGCCGGCCGTGTGCAACGAGCCTTAAACTTCGCGTGATCCAAACGTAGGTACGTTAACGAGTGCGTATTGCTATGCACAGACACACCGATTCCGTTGGTGCCGACTACAGACCTCGACCCAACCAAATTGGCTCTTCTGTATTATGCTCGTCACTATAGAGCGTACTTTGACTTTGCTCAGACTTTCATTATCATCATCAACCGATAGACATCCACTGCTGGACCTAGGCTGGGTCTATCTCCGAAGATATTCATCAAAACTTTACCAAATTAAAATGGGACCACTTTTGAAGTATGTCCTACAAAACAAAAAAGAATTAACAAAATTAGTTCATTATTGACGGAGTAATCGCGTAACAAACATACACAAAAAAAAACATACCTACAGTCGAATTGAGAACCTCCTCCTTTTTTTGAAGTCGGATAAAAATGGCCAGCGATCGAGCAGGCGGGGAAGGTGAAATTGCTTATGGTGGCGTGTGGTGAGGTTTTAGAATAAGGAGAGTGGAATGAGGATAGGGGAAAACAGCTCTTCAGCGCACTCCCCATTATAAAGGCTATAGAACACGCAAAGAGAGCTTACGTCTCTGTGTATGCTTCAGGCTTTCCAACGAGCCGGTTAGTTTGGGATCGTCCACAAGTCGAACAGCCCGCCTTTGGATCCGATTAAATGGAAGGAGTTGGTACTGGGGTGCTCCGGCCCAAAGATGAGAGCAGTACTCCATATGAGGGCGGACTTGCGCTCGCATAGAGAAGGAGCCTGTGCTCGGGCGCGAAGTACCGCTTTGCTCTGTTGAGCATCCCAAGCTTTTGGGAGGCTAATTTGGCCTTGCCTTCCAAATGATGCCGAAATTGGACATCCAATCCCATACAAATAATGAGCTAAACAGAGAGAGCGCTCTACTAATTTCAATCCGTGGATAGGGTACAGCAATAACATAGAGCCGACAAAATTGGTGCATCTATCAGTTCTCACACCTGCACTTCTGGAAAAAAAAGATATATGGAACTATGGCTGTCATATCGGTACAAATGGACATACGAGTTTTTGCAATTAGCTGCAAGCGAGGCGTTCATGCTTACTACTTTGAATCATTTCATTGTGTTTTACTAATAGCGCAACGGTGCGGTGTGTATTTTTCTAATAATTGAAAAAAAAATGAAAAAAAATTATTTAACAAAACAGTTTTGACTTTAAACATTTTCTAATGGTTCCCACACTAGGTAGTGCTGTGTCAGGAATTAAGGAATGATTTTTAGGGTTCCGTACCTCACAAGGAAAAATGGAACCCTTATAGGATCACTTTGTTGTCTGTCTGTCTAGCAAGAAACCTATAAGGTACCTACTTCCCGCTGAATTAAAATAACAGCTAGTATCATGATATTTAGTAGGAAGGTAAATCTTATAGCACACGTAAGAGAAAAAATCCGAAAACTGTGCATTTGTGGTTACATTACTAAAAAAATTAAAATGTGCTATGAACAAATAATTAGTATTTTCAACTTTCAAAGTAAGATAACTACCTATACCAAGTGGGGTATCATATGAAAGGGTACCTGTATATTCTAAAACAGACTTTTATTTATTTTTATGCATACTTAATAGTTTTTGATTTACCTATCGTGCAAAATGTCGAAAAAATACGACTGTAGTACGGAACCCTCGGTGCGCGAGTCTAACTCGCACTTGGCCGGTTTTTTAAATAGGTATAGAAAAATGTATAGACATATGTACGAATTGTAATGGTATTATGACTAATTAGCGTGCTATGTTGGGTGTCTCTCTGAGGGACAAAGTAGGTAAGTAGTGAGGAATTCCGTGAGGGAATCAAAATGTCCGATAAAACTTATGGGTTTAGCAAATTGAAGTGGCAATAAGCAGGTCACGTCTGTCGCGGATCCGAAGGCTGCTAAGGCAGTTGTGTTCTGGAGTGGGACCTTCAGCCCGCTGAACTGATGAGCATAAGAAGGTGATCAGTTCAGGGAAACGGGTGGATGAGGAAGGCGACCTATGTGGTGGCGTGCACTCCTGTGCCTGTGAAACTTTTTACAGTTGTTATTGAGACTTGTGATATGATATATTATATTTACAACAACGTTACAGGCGCGCGAGTCGAATTGCAAATTGCAACTCATGCCGAGTCTTAGCTAGTGTTATTAATTAAATAAAAACTCATATTAATCCTATAGAAAATTACTAACGGGCTACGTCCACAATAAATTAATTAAATAATCCCACCTCGAGTCACAACAAAAAAGTGTGGAAACAATTATGTCTATCTCTAGAAACTATAAATGACAAGTTCCCAGAAACCATAACGCCTATAATGTGAAATTAACACGTAAACACCATAACGCTTTCTGCAAGATATTGCAAAAAGCTTCCCAGTGACAGGACGAGTGTTGTCGTAAGGGACTGTTTACACAGAAGTGGTGTGCGCTCACACTTGATGGTAAGTGAAGATGGACTCTAGTTCGATCAATTTACTGAATCTCAAAAAGCAGGATCTGTGAACTTATACCTGCCTTGTTTTTTAAAGTTCCGTACCTCTAAAGGAGCAAGAGCCCTTATAGGATCAGTTCGTTGTTTCAAAACCTCAATGGTTCAACGGTTGAGAAGCGGACTGAATTCCGAAAGGTCGTCGGTTGAAACCCCACCCCACGTTGCACTATAATTGTTGCACCTAGACTCCCAGCACAAGCTTTACGCTTAGTTGGAGGGGAAAGGGGAATATTAGTCTAATTAGCATAGCTAATATTCTTTTTAAAAAAACTTATAGACTAGAGCTTGGCTGCAAAAGCAGGGCCAGTGGTAGAAAATATGAGGGGTGATAGGCTGGAACGGTATAGGCATATAATGCGGAGGGAAGAAAATCATGTCACTGGAGGAATGTTAAATAGGCATGTGGAAGGAAAAAGAGGAGTGGAAGGAATGCGGCTGGTTAGCGACCACACAAAAAAATAAATTTTATTTTTATTTTTTATTTAATTAAACTTTTACAAGTACCTACTTTTGAATCGTCGAATGCATCCACCACTCCAGTCGTAACCAACCGCAAAGTTTCCTATGTGTTCCGGCAGCGAGCTGGAGAGCCAATTTCCCCCCTTATCATCCCCCGAATGTTGAAATAGGTATAATTTTGTGTGTTGCTACATCATTCGTCAAGTTCTTGAAAACCGGGCACCGATTTGTGGTTCCTCTGGTGCTGCAAATGTTCATGGGCAGCGGTCACTTAACATCAGGTGACCCGCCTGTTCGTTTGCTCGCTATTTTAACCAAAGTCAAAGTCAAACCATTTATTTAAATTGGGTACACTTTCTGATGGTCAATTGCTCAATTTGCAATACAATGAAAAGCTACGAGGGTTCCAGACGCGGCCAGATCTGAGAAGAGTCCACAACAAACTCAGCCTACAATATATTTTTTTAAAGTATGAATTCTGTGGTAGCTAGAGGGTGGTCTGTGTAAACTCGCCTTAAGACCGGAGTGGTCATTATCTCGGCAGTTAATTGAAATACAAGGCTTCTTCTACTATCGGTATGTGACGCCTTCCCCTGCGGAGTGTCGTATGAAAGCATGAAAGCAAACGGTCCGCTTATAGTAGCCCCTTTATCACGAGGCGGTTGCACATATTACTATACTTAGTGAAGGTCTTCCTTCAGAATAAGTAATCATTTTAAGCTTTTAATCGTAGTTTAACGACATATTAAATTGTAGATAACGGGTAAGTACCACGATTAATTTGGGGTTTTTTATCTGCCGATATTCCGACTGAGTTGTATGAGTCGTAGTCACTACGAGACCTTCCTTTGATCACGTAGAGAAACTCCAAGCATAGCTCTCTCCATCGCCCGCTAAGTGACTCTGAGCTTTCTTATGAGGCCCATAGTTAGCGGCCATGTCTCGGATCCATACGTCATGACTGGCAACACGCACTGTTCGAAGACTTTGGTCTTCAAGCACTGAGGAATTTTGGATAAGAAGTCATCTCGAAGCTTCCTGAACACTGATGCCTAGTTCGAGTTTACATCACACTATATTCAGTTCGTATTACAGCCAATTAGCTCAGTTTCGCAATTTTTCCGTCTCTCCTATCATCAAAATCCTCCAGCCTTCGCCGCGCAAGTTGACAGCTGTCCCACGTCAACTGACAGGTGACAGGTATTGCTGTGTAATCGTGTAATAGAATAAAAATTAAAATATTTTTTAAACTTGCTAACAAATATTAGGTATATTCAATAAATAAACTTCCTATTCTCTGCTTTTGTCACATTCTCACGAAATTTAGTTTTCTGAAGGTTACACTTCTGCCGCGTGTGAACCGCACACACGTTTTTTCGCGTTGTGTGACCACCTTTAGAGCGTGTGTTAGATAACCTCCATATCTCCATATTAAGTACTTCTATACCTAAGCTATACCTAAGTATTAGAGATAAACTGTACTAACTCAATATAATTTAATAATATATCTAACTATACCTACTAACCTATAATTGTACCTATCTATAACCTTTAAACCTCACATTAGTAAATAAGCCTATTTTAAAATGTACTCCATTATATTGTAAACAAATCATTATTATGTAAACAAACCAAATCTCGCCCTCGTCCTTTAGACCATTCATTATCCTCTCCAGTTCCAAATCACATATATAACCCAGATATCCCAAAATCCAAACATTCTATTTCAAACTCTGTTCTACACTGTTACTCTGTTTCTTTAAGTATAAGTTCTTTGTTTTAATTATTGTTTAAATATTATTCATCTTTATAAATTAAATTTATTAGTTTTTATTAAGCCCTTTAATTACGTAACAAATTGGCGCAGTTCGGTAGGATAATTGCGTAACAAATTAAATTAATTGTGCAAATTTAAGACGACAAGAACGTGCGTCAAGAGACAATAGCTCAAAACGTACGGTAGCTGCAAGCTTTTAACAAATGTCGCCGAACGCAATGCTCCTCATCTTGATGTTACTGTGGTAAGTGGCTTAATTTGTCTGCTCAATTCCTATTTTTTTCCTTGTGTGTACTATTTTATATCTATTTATCCTATTTCTACATGCCTAAATCCATAAAAAACGAACCATACACCAACTCTCTATATCCCAACTTATCTCAATCGCCGATACACGACACAAACACAATGAAGAAATTAACACGTTATTAAAACTCATCCCAACATTCGACACCGCAGAATCACAACAAATCTACAGATTTGTCCGGTCTTGTGACTCTGCATTTCTTCTAGCAGACGCCGAGAAGGAACAAATCCTACTCGTCTATGCACTAAATAACATAACGGGTACATGTGCTTCCGATGTCCACTCTAAACAATATACTTCATGGGAAGACCTTAAGTCCTACCTTATTGAGAAATTCTCCAATGTCAAGACGATTTCACATCTCAATTTAGAACTACAGTCGATGTTCCAAAAACCAGCCGAAAGCATAACCGACTTCTTCCACAGAGTCGACTTATGCCGAAGCAAAATAGTTGAAAAACTAAATACCGAAATCAAAGACAATACGTTATTAGGTCGGATGGCAACAACAGAAGAGACCGCCTTAAGCGTCTTCGTTAACGGCATTAGCTCCGAAATAGGTACGATGCTAAGAACGCGAGGTTTCCAAAACCTAACTGTAGCTGGGCGTTTTGCCATAGAAGAAGAAAAAATACGAGCTATGAACACAGCTAGGCAATCCTTATTTAAAAATAACACGAATCAACATAAACCCAGCTTACAACGAACTCAAATCATTCCTAATCCTCGTACAACTCATACCCATCAAATACGAAAACCTGTAACTATTGCAAAAATCCAGGTCATCTAATATCTGAATGTCGCAAAAGAGCATATAACAATAACTTGCGCAATAATATCCAGTCGGACTCCCTCATACGAAACACGTTGCCAGCCTCTCTGGCACAAACGCGCCCGTCAACACAACGAGCCTTACCAACCCCTTCGGCACAGACACGCCCACTAATACAACGTGCCCTACCAGCTCCTCCAGCTTATGCAAATAATTTAAACTGCGAAGCGACCAACGAAATGAGCAGCTCGTCGGAAATCGCTTCAGCCTCCTGCTCAATGATCCAAACTCCGACACCGAGTTTGAACCTAGAGAATTTCCAACTCAAATGGTAAGCAGACCTACTCTGCCCAAACAAAGTCTTAGTCGCAGTTTCCAAAATCCAGTCCATCGGGGACACAATATAACTGCCTCTAAGGAAATCAATGACGCATCGCCAGTCTATCGGAGACAATACAAAGATGCATCTACGCAAACCAATCAAGATTCAATATCCTCGAACACTGTATCTGAATTTCAATCAAAATCGGTAACTCACGAACAGGGTAACCAGCCCCAAACCCGCAGTACTGATGTAATTACTAACTCCGAATCTTTCAACAATACTAAATCTGCGAGCTCCGCAAAACCTACTAATTCTAACAAACCTACTATTTCCACCGAATCCAACTTACCTACGAGTTCTACTACTACTATTCCAACTAACGTTACCAAACCTACCATTTCCACTGATTTCACCAATTTCTCAAAAAATCATGCCAAACCCACTATTCCTACGAAATCCCGTAAATCTACCAAATCACGATACCATTCAAAGCCTAAACCCAAACCTAAACCTAACCCAAAACCTCAGAATACTATTCCTACCGATTCAAACCCTATTCAATCCTACTCCGTATCGCCTCTAAATGACGTACCTCCCGAGAACTTATTACATTGCACATTCCAAATAGAAAATCAACCCGTAATTCTATTAATTGACACTGGTTCAGGAATTTCAATATTGAGACAAGACAAAATAGGTACAGCTCAGCTAAATGACCTAGACAAAGTCTCTATAATAGGCATTTCTAACTCGCAAACATCAACCACCAGTTTTGGCTCAGCTGAAGTTTCTCTAGACAACTTCCCAAAGTTTAAATTTCACGTAGCCAATTTGAACCTTAAAGCGGATGGTATTTTAGGTAACGACTTCATGACACAGTTTAACGCCAATATTTACATGAAATCAAAAACAATGCGCATACGTGATAAAACCTATAAGCTTCACTATCTTAACGAACCCGTCACTAATTACGATCCAAATAAACAATTTCTTGCAAGCCGAACGGAAACCATAATTAGATGTAAAACAAATAACATTGACTCGGGCACAGCCATTATTGAGAAACAAATATTAGCTAATGGCATCGTTATTCCTAACGCATTAGTAAATGTCACAAACAATTCATTCTATATCACTTGTGTAAATGCTAACAAAAACGACGAGATAATCACTACGCCTATTATTAATGCGGTTCCATTTAATACTAATGACTATAATATTACAAACAACAACACATCCCAAGAACCTATAACGATTAACAACATGAACTCTTTAGACCGTCAAAGCAAAGTTATGCAGTTAGTAAGAAAAGAACATCTAAATTCCGAAGAATCAGAATCTTTAAACAAAATAGTTTCCGAATTTTCAGACATATTCTTTATTGAAGGCGACTCTCTCACATTCAGCAACCACACGAAACATCGAATACCTACAACCTCTGACAAGCCCATTCATACTAAGACTTACAGATTCCCACAAGTTCACGAAAACGAAGTTAAGACTCAAGTCCAGAAAATGTTAGACCAAGATATTATTCAACCTAGTTCATCCCCTTGGAGTAGCCCAATCTGGGTAGTTCCTAAAAAACTTGACGCTTCTGGAAAACAAAAATGGCGTTTAGTCATAGACTACCGCAAACTAAACGACGTAACTGTAGGTGACAGCTATCCACTTCCTAACATCACTGACATTCTAGACAAATTAGGACACTCTCAATACTTTACTACCTTAGATCTTGCCTCAGGATTCCATCAACTCGAAGTCGAACCCGAAGACATTCCTAAAACAGCATTTAATACACCCTATGGTCATTACGAGTACAAAAGAATGCCTTTTGGACTTAAGAATGCTCCTGCCACCTTCCAACGTGTAATGGATTCCGTACTCTGCGGATTACAAGGTGAAAGATGCTTTGTATACCTAGATGACATTGTTGTTTTTGCATCAAGTCTACAAGAACACGAACAAAAACTTTGTGAAGTATTTTCTAGACTCCAAAAATACGAACTCAAAGTCCAACCTGACAAATGCGAATTCTTAAGACGTGAAGTAGCGTACCTAGGTCACATTATTTCTAGCGAAGGCGTAAAACCCAATCCAGACAAAATTCAAGCAGTCAAAGATTTTCCAGTTCCAAAATGCTGCAAAGATATAAAAGCATTTCTAGGTCTTACAGGCTATTACCGACGATTCATCTCGAATTTTAGCAAAATAACTAAACCACTTACTAGTCTTCTCAAAAAGGACACACCTTTTATTTGGGGCGAAACCCAACAAAAAGCATTCGAAGAGTGTAAAAACTTACTAATTAATCCACCTATCCTGCAATATCCTGACTTTACAAAAGAATTTGTTTTAACCACTGATGCTTCAATACACGCCATCGGCGCAGTTCTATCTCAAGGACCAATAGGCAAGGATCTACCTATAGCTTATGCATCTCGCACACTTAATAAAGCCGAATCAAATTATTCCACTATAGAGCGCGAATTATTGGCAATTGTTTGGGCCGTCAAACATTTCCGTCCTTATCTATTCGGTAGAAAATTCAAAATTGTGAATGACCATAAACCACTTACATGGTTATTTTCTATAAAAGACCCAGGTAGTCGTCTCGTTAGATGGAGACTAAAACTAGAAGAATTTGACTACGAAGTTATTTATAAAGCAGGTAAAAGTAACACAAACGCCGATGCGCTTTCACGACCCCCTGTCATGAACACTAATGTTGTAGACCCAACACTCGACGATAACGACATTCCAAATTCCACTCAAAATCCAAAACCTACTGAAGTATTCTCAGAAGATTATCTCCAAATCAATTACTCTCATTTTTTTGAAAACTCCACTTATAGCTTCGACACTCCAAATCTCCATATTTCTCCAGACAATCTCTTAGACGACAGACATAAAGACATATTTATTCCCATTTCATGCGAACTGTCAGATAAGAACGACCTTTTTAACACTGCAATCTCAACATGTCCTCAAGTAGATCCATATTTAGAAAAACCCAAAACACTTTACGATGTCGATTTAGTGGTTTCAAATAACAAACAAAATATGTTTTTCGGTTGTACAAGGCCAACACATTTCGACTCATGGGATTCTGAAAGTTATTTCAAAACTCTTCTAAGTTGTTTACAACAACATAATTGCAAATCACTTTTCGTCCCAGATCTCAAAAATTACCCAACATGTAAATTACAAGGCAACGAACAACTACACATCACCGCATACTTAGCTGACTCCTATGACTGTGAAATTACGATTTGTGAAAATAAGGTTAAACATCCAAATCCAGAAGAAATCCCTGAAATTTTAAAAACATTTCACGATGACCGTTTATCAGGACACAGAGGAATAGTAGAAACAACACGTAAAATCAGATCCGAATATTTTTGGAATGGTATGACTGATACTATAAAAGACTATGTTAATAACTGTATGACATGCCAACGTGGTAAAATACAAAGAAAAACATACAAAGCTCCCATGGTTATAACAACCTCTTCTACAGAACCATTCGAACGAGTTACCATCGATTTAGTTTCTTACTCTGACATTACAGGTGACTCTAACAAATACATACTGACCTTACAAGACGACTTAACTAGATTCGTCCAAGCTTATCCCATTCCCGATAAACAAGCAATCACTGTCGCTAAATCCCTTCTAACCTTCTGCCAACATTATGGCATCCCAAAACGTTTTCATTCAGACCAAGGTGGTGAATTTGTCAATAATATCCTGAAACAGCTAATGAAATTATTAGGCTCACAACACACGTTCAGCACAGCATATCATCCACAAACAAACGGCGCATTAGAACGATTCCATGCGGTACTCAGAGACCATATACGCATGTACTCTACAAAAAGGTCCCACAATTGGGATCAAATCGTACCACTTGCAATAATGTGCCATAATACCTCACTGAATCAGTCGACAGGCTTCACACCTCATGAACTCCTATTCGGATATAAACCTCGTTTGCTTTATACCCTTAAAGACTCGCGCGAGTACACAACAAGTGACTACCTTAACGACCTTAACGAACGTCTTAAAATATCTCGTGACATAGCTCAAAGAAACCTTAACAGCATGAAAGATAGAGCTAAAATACGCTATGACAATAACATCAAAAACATAGCTGATTTTCAATTAGGCGATAAAGTTATGCTCCGCGTACCTAATCCTAATAATCTAGATAGCAAATGGGAAGGACCATACGAAATTGCAAGAAAAGGGTTCAACGAAAATTACATTATAAGGAAATCTGGTAGAAACCAATTAGTTCACGGCAATCGCTTAAGACCTTTACAGGATTGCAATGATCAACGTGATACCTAGTTTTAATTTATATATTAGATAGTTTTAGATAGATTTATACATAACATAGTTTATACAATTAAAATAATATTATTTTACAAATTTCTATTTACAAATTATACAATTTTACCAAATCTTTTATACTTCTAAACTCTCTAATTCAAAAAAAAAAAAAATAATTTCTAAGTCGTATAAAAGAATAATGTTTTTCAGGTCGTATCATTTGGTGATGGTCAATCCTATCCCACGAAATCAACCAAATAATGAAACACGACATTTCAATACCAAATTCGCTGAAATCATGAATACCCATACTTCAGTTTTACAATTTTATCTTTACTTAAATTTATTCTTGTACAAACTCTACATCTTTGTGAAAAACTTCTATATCAATAAATTTAAAAATTCATACACTCCTAACGTTTTATGCTAAATTATATTCTATATTATAAATGAATTCTAAACTTGTAATCACAAATTAATACTTCTATTTGAACTTCGATTAAAACTATTTTAAGAATTTTGTACGACAAATACCTAAGTATTCTATTTGCGAATATTTAGATCATACTTAAATCAAACTATTGAAATCATTTTTAACTCATTATAATTAAAACGAATATCGACTATATCTTCTGAATCCTAAAATTTACAATTGGCCCAAAAATAGTTTTAGATATTATTACAACAAGCATATTGTCTATTGAATCGAGCACAATCTGCCCATCTATTATTTTACCGTATCCATCAAAAACTTTAATTATAATCACATGAAAAGCTTCATCAATATAATTGCTTCAAAAATACATAACACTTTACACAATATTACAACTTTATAGAATCTATAACTCTAATATTATACACAAATCTCTTTAAGTTAATTTAGGTTTTACAATTTTATTCAAATTAATTTATATTATCATAATATAACATTATATTCCATTCCTTTTAATCATTCCAATTCCTCTTTTATTCTACCTTCCTTTCCTCGAGCAAACATAACTTGCCACTTCTACGACACGGCAACGCTGCGTGTCTACAAGCTTCCGGAAAGATGCAAGATCGTCGTACTTACCTGAAAGAAGATTCTACAAGCAACAAAAAGAACTACCAATAAATTGCCAATTAAATTATTCTCAACAAATAGCAACACTTTTAAAACGCTTAAAAATAACCGATGGATATTTTCACTAAAATTTAAATTGAACATCAAAAGATCTCTGAAGACTCTAAAATCATTTCATCGAAACAAGATGCAGATTCTACGCAACATTTGTGACATTGAATGCAGAACAAGACACATACCACTGAATTCGCTGTACATCATCAAGGATCAAATCAAAGTACAAAAACAACTTCTAAAGGAGTATCAAAACTCCTTCAATCATAGTGATTCCAATACCAAATACTCTTTTGCCACTATGGCACTGGGCACATCTATGCTCATTTTCCTAATATAATATAAATGTTGTCCCTGGCGCCGCTTCTGCCTTCGAAACCAAAACCAACCAGATCGAGATCTGCAATCCAGAGGTTGCATTCAAATTTTCAACAACTGTTTCGACAACTCTCGTCAGCATCAAACTATCCCAATGGCCACGATCATCACGAATACAGTTTCCAAAGACGAAGAAGAAGAAGAAGACCTACCAACAACTAACCCAAGATCGCGCACTCCAAAGGCCCGATCTTTATTCTAAGAGGGGAGGTGTTAGATAACCTCCATATCTCCATATTATGTACTTCTATACCTAAGCTATACCTAAGTATTAGAGATAAACTGTACTAACTCAATATAATTTAATAATATATCTAACTATACCTACTAACCTATAATTGTACCTATCTATAACCTTTAAACCTCACATTAGTAAATAAGCCTATTTTAAAATGTACTCCATTATATTGTAAACAAATCATTATTATGTAAACAAACCAAATCTCGCCCTCGTCCTTTAGACCATTCATTATCCTCTCCAGTTCCAAATCACATATATAACCCAGATATCCCAAAATCCAAACATTCTATTTCAAACTCTGTTCTACACTGTTACTCTGTTTCTTTAAGTATAAGTTCTTTGTTTTAATTATTGTTTAAATATTATTCATCTTTATAAATTAAATTTATTAGTTTTTATTAAGCCCTTTAATTACGTAACACGCGTAGGTTTAAAAAATGCGACTGTTTTGCTGCTTTTTGTGTTCTACCTTCTAGCTACTCGATTATAAATAAATAGATTATGCCCGCGACTTCGTCCGCGTGGATTTAGGTTTTTAAACATTTCTTTGATTTTCCGGGATAAAAAGTAGCCTATGTCCTTCCCCGGGATGCAAACTTTCTCCAAATTTCGTCAAAATCGGTTGAACGAATGGCCATGAAAAGCTAGCAGACAGACAGACAGACACACTTTCACATTTATAATATTAGTATGGACTAGCTGCTGCTTGCGACTTGGACCGCGTGGATTTAGGTTTTTAAAAATCATATGGGCACTCTGATTGGCCGAGATAAAAGTAGCCTTTGTCATTCTCCGGGACTTCAAATATTTCTATGCAAAAACCCACGTCCACCGTCTGTTGTAGCAGTCCCGTTGTCCCCGTTAGCCGTATCCCCGTTAACGGGGACATCGGGATTTGAATAAAATTATTAAAAACTTATCCCGTTGTCCCCGTTGTCATTTCCGTTTAACGGGGACATCGGGATTTGAATAAAATTATTAAAAACTTATCCCGCTGTCCCCGTTATCAATTCCCCTTCAACGGGGACTGCGGTAAATGAACAAAATTGTTAAAAACTCTTTCCGTTGTTTTCGTACTCTGCTCCCTTTGACAGTATCCGAGAGTCGACATTATTATTTAATTAAACTAAGTACTTCTTTGGGAGCCAGTGGTCAAAGTCGTACGTGCCAAATTTTTTTGCAAATAAAGATATTTATTTATTTATTCATTATTTATTTATTATGAGTGAAGTTGGCAGTGGGAGACGTCGAGCATTCTGATTGGTCAAAAAAGTCCTGCTCCAGAAAAGTATCTTATTACTTTCTATGATATTAGTACAATAGTACTTATAACTCTATGATTGCAAAATTAACATTCGAAACGGCCAATCAGAGACGGCCTCATAATGACCAGCAAATTGTCAAAATATCATTGCCTTACAATATCACTATAGTGTCCCCGTGACATTACAATGACACTAAAACCAGACCGTTAAATTTTGAGAAATGAAGTCGATTGACAATCTACCGTTCAATTATAATATCACTACTGAAATTATAATATCACTGCTTTGACAATATACCTGCGACATATACACGCTGAAATTTTAATGGTTGTTTTCCCCAAAGCAAAATGATTGTGTCGTGGTATTACAATCGATTTATAAATAAATAAAAATATTTGAGTCAAAAATGACAAATTTACAATCGAGAAAAGACCTCGAGAGAGACCTCGAACCAATAGTGATACCACGTGCGTGCAGGCTAGTTTATGCCATATCACTACGCGCGAGAGCTTATTTTGCTCTAAACTTTTTCACTTTATTGACAGCGTGGTTCCAGTGGATGTACCTACCCACTATTCACGTTACATCTAGGGAGGTACTACTGTTTCTCACACTTTAGAGTTGTCGATTTTTTTTTAAATTATTTTAAGACAAAAACATTTGTATTTTTTAAGTTTAACTCAAAATTTCCATAGTACTACTGAGGGCAAATCGTTCTGCTGCGGGAAGACAAACACTAAAATTTCACCGTGTATATAGAAATATCACTCACTCACTGAAGTAAAAATCGACATTTAGGTTATTAAGTTTAAATAATAAAAATCTGTATAAGTCAGTTTGGGAAATTCCCCTCGTAAGGGTGGTAAAATAGTTTTATAGAAAAGTTTTAAATATTGTTATTTTAACTTGCAATTTGAAACGTAAGTTCTTTCTAGGGGGTAGGTATCAGGTAAGAAGATTCCCCCCTATGGGGATGAAAGGGGGGTCAATGGTTGTATGAAAGACCTATGTTTTTGAAGTTAGAGACGTGAAAATTGTCATTTAGGTTACTAGCTTTAAATAATAAAAATCTGTATAAATCATTTTAGATAATCCCGCGACTTCGACCGCGTAAAATTTCTGGTTTCTCATGAGATCAGAAATTTTCCCGCTGCAAAAGGCGTCACTAACCTACTCACCTTAAGGCACAGAACCCAGAATACCTAAATGCCAATTTTCATATCTATTACTTCAAAAACATAGGTTTTTCATGTAACCTTTCAACCCCCATTTCACCCCCATCTGATAAAGAAAGATTTTACGAAAATACACTCCATTTTCGTAAAATCTTTCTTTATCAGATACTTTTTTTTTTTAATTACCAACATAAAGAATGTTTAACAAATCTAATTTAGACACAGCAAAAAACCACGAAGGTTTAAAAAGTGTGTCATTCCGTCTATTTCTTAATACATAATAATAGTGCTTCTATAAACAATTTACATTGTTTATAGAAGCACTTATTACATTACATTTGATACAAAAACTTACCCCTTAAAAAGAATATTCGCTTACAAAATTTCATCCCCTATTCTACAAACCTTAAGAGGGGATTTTACAAAATAACTCAAGCCTATTGGCGATTTTCATACCTATAACTTCAAAAACATAGGACTTTCATATAACCTTTTAACTCCAATTTTACCTCTGTAAAAAAACCTCTATGTTTTCGTAAAAAAATCTTAGATAAGCGTAGGAGTTGCAAGTTTATTACGGTTCCTAGCTTGTCTGTCGTGGAAATCACCGTTTTTTTGTAACGGAGAATGTTATGTCTAACAAAAATTATTATATTATTGTAAATATATTGAGAAGCTACTATAAGAATATCTATTTCCTTAAATTTCTCTCCTAGGGAATCGCGCGGTTTTAAATTATAAATTGCACGTATTGCCCTTTTTTGTAATACGAATTTTTTCCAATATCTGCTGCTTTACCCCATAGCAAGATTCCATAAGACTGTGGAATTGACTCTCGGATACTGTTAACGGGGGCAGAGTACGGAAACAACGGAAAGAGTTTTTAACAATTTTATTCATTTACCGCAGTCCCCGTTGAAGGGGAATAGAGAACGGGGACAACGGGATAGGTTTTCAATAATTTTATTCAAATACTGTTGTCCCCGTTAAACAGAAACGACAACGGGGACAACGGGATAAGTTTTTAATAATTTAATTCAAATCCCGATGTCCCCGTTAACGGGGATATCGATAACGGGGACAACAGGACTGTAGTTGGTCCGTTGCTGCGTGACTGAAGACCGTAGGCAACAAATCAACAAACAAACTCACTTTAGTATTTATAATATAGGTAGTGATATGATTTACATAGAAAGCTTCCGGTAGAATGGTTTTAAATTATGGTGAAAACTGCATTGAAAAGTTAGAAAAGTTGTTATTTTAGCAAATACCCAATACAAATGCCGTTTGCGAATTTATTTCAGATAGGATTTTTGCTAGTCAGTATGTATTTTAATTTGAAAGCGCAAAGCAAACTGATAATAACAGTATAACATAATATCTATAAATTATAACGATAATATTATATGATGTTAAACGTAAGATATTTACCTACTTAAATCTTAATACAAAAATTAAAATTCATATTACCTACGTAAGTACCTATCTAAGTACAGTCTCTAAAATCTGAGAATCTTAACGGAGGTCAAACAACAAGTGAAACTCAATACAAAATACTCATACCCGTAAATATGAAAAAACATGGTGGAACGAAGATACAGTCGAAGAAAAAAGACACCTAGTGGAAGACATACTAATTATGAGAAAATTAACTATTCATTAATAAAAAACATCAGCTGGCGTCGGATAACAAGATCTCAATTGTTTGTTTATCATCACAAATGTAGATACCGCGCAAACCCTACATTAGCGTCAATACATCTACCACAGAGTACGAAATGAGCCACTAAATCAGTCCGCTAACAATCGCCAATTAAAAAACAATAAAAAAATAATTATCCAATACACTCTCCGCGATCAATGCCATAAATGTATATACGTCTAACCACGGTAATAACAATGCCAGTGGTTTTATAATGCGGCTAATTATAGGTGAGATAATTATAATTATACCGAACGTCTGTTGTGTAATTAACAATTCATAATGCGGTTGTTCTTAAACGACGCTCCGAGTGTGAATTGGGAAAGAACTTGTTGGCGTACGGATGATCATTTCGGTATCAGACTGGGGAAATGTTTCCATTGCTTGTGGACTAAGAGCCAGTGCGTGCTAGCCTCCGTTATTTTACAAAACTTTACCTTTTTTTTTTCTATTCAGATACAAGTTAGCCCTTGACTGCAATCTCACCTGATGGTAAGTGATGATGCAGTCTAAGATGATAGCGGGCTAACCTGGAAGGGATATGGCAGTTTTTATTAAACCCGTACCCCTTTGGTTTCTACACGGTTCATCTTTAAAACAAGAGTGAACATAGGCGCCTTCAAGGTAAATGCATCCCATCTTAGGCACCATCATCGCATCAGGTGTGATTGTGGTCAAGCGTGCGCCTATAATAAATTTTAAAAAATAAAAAAAGCTTCTATGCGTATTGTCCCCAACATAGGAAGGAACGATCAGCGACTATGAAGTTTGGATCATGGTGGCTTTGCGTGCTTTGGGCCCTTAAAACTTAAAACTTTAATGACATCTGGCAGGGGGTTGCCACGCCACTAAGTGTCTGGCAATGCATGACGTGGTTTGTAATACTATTCCGAAGAAAACATAAAAAATTAGACTTTATACTTTGACGTAAGATTTTTTGTACACCTTTATTACCTGTTAACGTAGGTCTGGCACGCGCTGCCTCTCTGTCTCTTATTAGATTACTCGGCTTGTCTTAATTAGCTACAGAACGGCTTTGTGATTGTTTATTTATACTTAACTATAGTTTATTCTTGTAAGCTTTTTATTAAGTACCGACGATATAAAGAGGCTGACAGGAAGTGGCTGGATGAGGAATGCTGAGGACCGCGTGTGGTGGCGCTCTTTAGGGAAGGCCTATGTCCAACTGTGGACGTCCACAGGTTGTTGTAGTTGATGATGATTAGGATAGGTAGCTTTAGTACCTATAATGTGTTCTAACTTATGATCTATGTTTGTGAAAACCTATTGTCCGTTGGAACATGTTGTTGTACTATGAAACGCCGCATCTACTTACCTAGCTGATTTTATGATTTTTAGAGCACTGTACCTCAAAAGGAAAAACGGAACCCTTATAGGATCACTTTGTTGTCTGTCTGTCGGTCTGTCAAGGAACCTACAGGGTACTTCCCGTTCACCAAGAATCATGCAATTTGGCAGGTAGGTAGGTCTTATAGCTGACATTAGGGGAAAAATCTGAAAACCGTGAATTTGTCGTTACATCACACAAAAAAATTAAATTGTGGTCATGAACTAGTAATTAGTATTTTCAATTTTCGAAGTAAGATGACTATGTCAAGTGGGGTATCATATGAAAGGGATTCACCTATGCATTCTAAAACAGATTTTATTTATTTTTATGCATCATAGTTTTCGACTGTAGTACGGAACCCTGCTCGCACTTGACCAGTTTTTAATTAGTAATTACGTTAAGTAGGATAAGATTTGCCCCACTTTAACACGTCTTAACATTTGGTAACAAAGTAATACTAATAACATACAATTAATAAGCTGGAAGGGACAGAGGAGTATTTTTCAAAAGCTGTTTACAAGCTACACTTGCCGACACAATGTCTTCAGTAATTATTTCAAAACGGTTATTTGGAACGTGGCTAATTAGTGGTCTCGGGCCTCGCTGATAGATCCCTATCGGTTCTCGTCGAGTTATGAAATTCTGATTGTGGGGGCTGATTTATAATTCACTTTGCGTTCTAGAGGTTCCTGCCTATATTAATACAGGGACTTTTTTATGTGAGATTATCGCTTGACGACAAATGCCTGAGCAACAGAGCAATGATGAGGTCTAAATAAATAAACGTCTTTTCTTTCTTTCTTTCTTTTCTTAAATTGGAGCGCGCTAGCCTAGAAGGCATATTCTAGGCAACTATACTTGGTGGGGAACATGGACCGCGCCGGAAGGTCATTCCACAACCTATATAGCGGTTCGTATCAGAAACGCTGAGTAGAAATGCTTTATTCGAGTAGACTGGATATCAACCACATAAACGTCTACTTGGATACCTATTGTTTTTTTACACAAAATTAATTAGTCCATTAATAATTAAACAAAGCTTTTTATTAGGTTGTCTCGTTCTTACGTTATCATTTCGGTTGAAATTGGTAGTGAGTTTTTGCTACTTCCATTTTCTTTGAAACTGTAATTCTGGTCGGGTTATAAAATTCTAGACTGACTTACCTATAATTCACTTTGCAGTCTAGAGATTCCTACCGTTCTTACCTTTACACTAAAGTTAGTTCATTAATCATTAAAAAAATTAGGTTGATTTGTTCGTATGTTGTTATTCAGTCGAAATTGGTAACTGATTTTTAGGCTCTTCTACTTGTCCGATCAGGTACCTATAGGATATACCTACCTAATATCAAATTCCACCCGAGTGAAGACGGGTGGATCAGCTAGTCGGTACCTAATATAACCGATTTGATTTTGATCAAATTTGGGATGTAAGCTAACTCTTAACTCTAAATTTGAACACAATCAAATCGGTTGAGTTAGCTTACATCCCGGAAATTGACAAAGGCGACTTTCTATCCCAGAAAATCAAAGAGTTCCCACGGGATTTTTAAAAAGCCTAAGTCCACGCGGAAAAAGTCGCGGGCGGGCATCTTCTAGTTAAATAATAAATCCATTGATACGATGTTAGGACGTGAGTAGGTATACCTATGAGAGACGCTCACGTCAAGTGCAATCACAATCAGCCGTCAATCTTGACAGCGGCGACCTCCTATTCAAATTAGTGTCTTCGGCTCACAACACACCCTCGCGACCTTGTTAACCCCACGTGTTGTCTATGATTCAACACAAGTTTTAACTTTTAACTGTTGATTCTAGAGCGATGGTTAAAGGTGTTCTCACTCAATACAAATAGAAAAGGGGGCTGATAGCCCCCTTTTCATGATAGATCGCAAATTTCAATCGATGGAAAAATCTCTTGAAATTATTACTGTTAACTTTAGTGAACTTTGCAGTGGAAATTTATACCAAAAAGTGAATGATTATATTTCATACTAGCGACCCGCCCCGACTTCGCACGGGTAATTTATTACAATTTTCGTAGGAATTTAATTTACCATGTCACTTAGGAATAGTATAGTTTTCTACTGGTGGAAAAATGTTCAAAATCGGTTTAGTAGTTCCAGAGATTACCCCCCTACAAACAAACTTACAAAACGTCTTTACACCTATTAGGTAATAATTATATTAATATAGACAAAAAAATTAAACACCAAAACAGTAAATAGAAAAACGTAAACAACAATAACTTGATATTTTTTTTCCACGAGTTCTTTTACTAACTTACTAACTTACGCATTTGTACCTAATTATTTAATAGATAGGTACCTACCTACGTACCTTAAAAATTATATGGTTTTTTTTTCAATGTAGGTAGGTATAGGTACTTGTAGAAAAATCAATTTTACCGAATATATTATTATCTCCGATGAATCTAAAAACCTATGTAGGTACGCAATGAAAAAAACGCGAAATTAATTTCCGATAGGAGTCTATTAAAATAAAAATAAGTGAAGACTTGTTACCGTTATCGGTTTTTCAATCTGACAGTTGACCACCTCTACATAAAGGAGGGCGTATTAAGTTTTAAAAAACCGGCCAAGTGCGAGTCAGACTCGCGCACCGAGGGTTCCGTGCTACAGTCGTATTTTTTCGACATTTTGTGTGATAAATCAAAAACTATTATGCATACAAACAAATAAAAATCTGTTTTAGAATGTACGTACCTACAGTTAAAGCCCTTTCATATGAAACTCCACTTGGTAGGTACATACAGAAGGAAATCTTACTTTAAAATTGAAAATGCTAATTGTGATGTGATGCAACCAAAAAATCACGGTTTTCGGATTTTTCCCCTTGTGTGTGCTGTAAGACCTACCGACCTGCCAAATTTTATAATTCTAGTCTAGGTCAACGGGGAGTAGCCTATAGGTTTCTTGACAGACACGACAGACAGACCGACAACGAAGTTATCCTATAAGGGTTCCTTTTTTCGTTTTGAGGTACGGAACCCTAAAAACAACTTCAGACCGTCTCTCCGCCACTCGCACCACACAAACGTAGTTTGAATATTACTTAACCGATCAAAGGTGAAATTTAGGGGACACGTTATAGAATATATAAGAAATAACTAATCAAGGAAGTTGATCAAAACATTTTTTTTTAGTGTTTAACACCATTGCATGGTGATTTCACTAGGCAACCTATTCACGATGTATCAATCTATACATTGTCTAGCATATTATTATATATTCTCTATACTTAGATGATACCCGTGTGGATTTAGGTTTTTAAAAATCCCGTGGGAACTCTTCAATTTTCCGGGATTAAAAGTAGCCTTCCCCGGGTTGCTATAGCTCTATCTCTGTACCAAATTTCGTCAAAATCCGTTGAACGGATGGGCCGTGAAAGGCTAGCAGGCATACAGACAGACAGACAGATAAACAGACAGACAAACAAACAGACAGACAGACAAACAAACAGACACACTTTCGCATTTATAATATTAGTATGGATTACTATTAAATAACAGATATATATATATATATATATATATATTTATTTATTTATTTATTTATTTAAACAACTCAGTACAGTAATCAACTCTCTGGAATCCTGACCCCTAAACTAGGAAATCCCGTGTCAGTGCCTTCCCAAACATAAGTTGAATAGTTAATAATTTACAGCTAGGTATTACAACTATATAAAATAAATTAATCAACAAAACACAAGGTTAAAGCGTGAAACAAACCATGGGACGCGTCCGTAAGCTATGGCTAAGAACCGCGATTGATAGGCGTCCACAGTCGTCTTGCGAGATATTACGACTCGGACGCATCCATGACTTTTGTTTCACTCTTTAGAATTTTATGCTAATTATGTTTAATGATTACAAAAAGAAAAGAACATAGGATTAAAATGTAGAGTTTAAAAATATTGCATGCTCAATTTTGTGACTAAATAATTACATTGTGTGTGTATTTGTGTGTGTGTGTTTGTGTATGTGTGTTTGTGTGTGTGTGTGTGTGTGTGTGTGTGTGTGTGTGTGTGTGTGTGTGTGTGTGCGTGTTAATTACTTCTAGTTAATTTTTTAATAAATTATATGATATTGTGAACTAAGTTTGTATTAATAGTTTTCTCTGTATCTTCATAGTTATAATTAGTTAAGATATTTTTTAAACATTTTTTTAGACCAAGTTTATTCATATTATTAATTTTTACCTTTCTGTTTAAACATCTGTACAAAAACGGGCCTAAGTAATAGAACTGTCGTCTAGCAAAAGTTGTTTTAGTTTTCGGTAAAGCAATATATGCTTCTCGTCTTTGCTTTCTTTCCTGCAATGGGGGACAGGAGCTATGATGGCGCAGTACAGCATGTAAAATGAACAATTGGCGTGTGGTCAGAAGTTGGGAATCCTTATAAAGCTGTTCTGTTGAAAATCTTCGTGGTTTGCTCATCATCACTTTAATAACGGCCCTTTGTGCTCTTTCCACCTCCATCATGTGAGTAGCTGCTGCGCCACCCCACGCAGGGATACAGTAAATAAGCAAGGATTGGCATAGCGCTATATAAACATTGCGGAGTAGTTGTTTGTCTAAAACGTCCCGCAAGTTTTTGAAGACTGGTATTAATCTTCGCACTCTCTTTGCAACCGTTGTAATTTGAGGATGCCAGTTTAAGTTTTCATCTATGATGATACCTAGGTATTTGATTTGCGACGTATGTTCTAATATTTCACAGGTGCATGAGGTATTTTTACTATCTGATGTATTACAAGGGTAGGTATGTAGTTGTAACTTAAAATCCTTCGGAGGCCGCGATGCTCTAGTTATACTAAAACAAACATATTTTGTTTTTGTTGCATTTACAGTCAATAGGTTTGCTTCTAGATTACTCGTAATTTTGCGAATTCCAACCTCTGCGGCTTTTTGCGCCTCTTCCCAGGTTGAACCGTGAAATAGGATGGCGGTGTCATCAGCAAATGCAAATATATGTCCGTTTTCGATTTCGAGCTTACACAGATTGTTCATATAAGCTAAAAATAGAGTCGGACCTAGGGTACTACCTTGTGGAATCCCATGGGTAATATTGTTACTCTTGCTGCTGACACCGGCAACCTTCACAATTTGACCTCTGTTCTGTAGGTAGTCTTTAAACCAATTTAGTTGCGTTCCGCGTATTCCTAGATCTTCCAATTTATTTAGTAGTAGTGGTATAGATATTGTATCGAAGGCTTTTTTTAAATCCAGGAATACACCGACACATTTCTTTCCCTTGTCCATGTATCTTGATAGTAAATTAGTTAATGATATCACTGCATCCTCAGTAGATCTTCCTAAACGGAAACCAAATTGGTTACTTGCTAGTAAGTTTTCCCTCTCTAAGTATTTAGTTAGCCTTGTATTGACTACTTTTTCAAGTATCTTGCTCAGGGTGCTTAGTAATGAAATGGGTCTGTAAGATGAGGGTAGATATTTCTAATAACGGATCTTAGACCATAAAGTGGTTTGCCAGATTTCCGTAAAAATATACATGAATAGAATAGCTGATGATTCTCAAACGGTTGAATGGATTTTCATCAAACATACCTCAGGCTAAGAACCGTCTTGATTAAACAGACTTCCGAATAAAAGAAACCGCATTCAAATCGGTCCATCCGTTTGAGCGTTACGATGCACGGGCATATTACACAGATATGCGTACAAAATGAGATCTCATTCGCCATTTTAAATTTATGTGTCAACTGTCATGTTAAAAGTATGATTTTTAGTAAAAGTAGATTATTTAAAGGTGAAGCGTACTTCTGACATGACTGTTGACACACAGATCTAAAATGGCGACTGAGTTCTCATTTTGTACGAATTAGATATAAAGACATAGACAACTTTCGTGTGGGGATTAGAAAACCCCCACACGAAAATTATTTCTTTCTCTAAGTCTACACAATTCAACTGTCATGTCAAAAGTACAATTTTAGTCCTCATTTAAAGGTGAACCGTCTTTAGACATGACAGTTGACACATATAGATAAAATGGCGAGTAAGTTCTCATTTTGTACGAACTATAATATACTCGTAGATAACTCCCCACCGTTTTAAAATCATTTCTTTCTGTTTATTCTATACAAAAATGCATCCGTTAACTTAAGGCGCTATAGAGAGTTGTTAAAGGGACAAAATATCTAATCCAACCCTTCACAGCGCCGTGTTCTTTAGCGGACATTTTATTTGCTCGCTTTACACGGGCCATAAATCTAACAATAGGTACGACGACGGCGGGTACGGCGCGTTCGGCGCGTTCGGCGCGTTCGGCGCGTTCGGCGCGTTCGGTCGGCCGGGCCGCGAGCCGCGCTTCATCGGACATTGCTCTCCAGTGTTAACTAGCTGATATTTCAACGATACCAATGAATCTCCACGGCGAAGCGAAATGCATCGCTCTACATTTCTCACATTTTTTCACGAATTACGTTATTTTATACTAGCTGATGCCCGCGACTTCATCCGCGTGGAATTGGGTTTTTTAAAAATCCCGTGGGAGCTCTTTGATTTTCCGGGATGAAATGTAGCCTATGTCACTTTCCAGGTCTTCAACTATACCCATGCGAAAAAATCACGTCAATCCGTTGCTCCGTTGCGACGTGATTGAAAGACAAACCAACAAACCAATAAACCAACAAACCATCACACTTTCGCATTTATAATATGGGTAGTGATAATAATGATGGAGTCATTTTACACCTGGTGGAAGTTAAGGCTGCAGCAGTTGTGTTTAACTGCTGCCTTGTCATGGTTACACGAGAGTTACACTCTTTAACTGCTGCCTTGTCATGGTTACACGAGAGTTACACTCTTTAACTGCTGCCTTGTCATGGTTACACGAGAGTTACACTCTTTAACTGCTGCCTTGTCATGGTTACACGAGAGTTAAGTACACTCTTTAACTGCTGCCTTGTCATGGTTACACGAGAGTTACACTCTTTAACTGCTGCCTTGTCATGGTTACACGAGAGTTACACTCTTTAACTGCTGCCTTGTCATGGTTACACGAGAGTTAAGTACACTCTTTAACTGCTGCCTTGTCATGGTTACACGAGAGTTACACTCTTTAACTGCTGCCTTGTCATGGTTACACGAGAGTTACACTCTTTAACTGCTGCCTTGTCATGGTTACACGAGAGTTAAGTACACTCTTTAACTGCTGCCTTGTCATGGTTACACGAGAGTTACACTCTTTAACTGCTGCCTTGTCATGGTTACACGAGAGTTAAGTACACTCTTTAACTGCTGCCTTGTCATGGTTACACGAGAGTTACACTCTTTAACTGCTGCCTTGTCATGGTTACACGAGAGTTACACTCTTTAACTGCTGCCTTGTCATGGTTACACGAGAGTTAAGTACACTCTTTAACTGCTGCCTTGTCATGGTTACACGAGAGTTACACTCTTTAACTGCTGCCTTGTCATGGTTACACGAGAGTTAAGTACACTCTTTAACTGCTGCCTTGTCATGGTTACACGAGAGTTAAGTACACTCTTTAACTGCTGCCTAATCATGGTTACACGAGAGTTAAGTACACTCTTTAACTGCTGCCTTGTCATGGTTACACGAGAGTTACACTCTTTAACTGCTGCCTTGTCATGGTTACACGAGAGTTAAGTACACTCTTTAACTGCTGCCTTGTCATGGTTACACGAGAGTTAAGTACACTCTTTAACTGCTGCCTAATCATGGTTACACGAGAGTTAAGTACACTCTTTAACTGCTGCCTTGTCATGGTTACACGAGAGTTAAGTACACTCTTTAACTGCTGCCTTGTCATGGTTACACGAGAGTTAAGTACACTCTTTAACTGCTGCCTTGTCATGGTTACACGAGAGTTAAGTACACTCTTTAACTGCTGCGTTGTCATGGTTACACGAGAGTTAAGTACACTCTTTAACTGCTGCCTTGTCATGGTTACACGAGAGTTAAGTACACTCTTTAACTGCTGCCTTGTCATGGTTACACGAGAGTTAAGTACACTCTTTAACTGCTGCCTTGTCATGGTTACACGAGAGTTAAGGTCATTGATTAATATTTAATAGTTTGTTTCAAAGAGAAAAGTTATAAAGGTACTAGCTTATGTTCGCGACTTTGTCCGCGTGGACTACACAAATTTCAAACCCCTATTTCACCCCCTTATGGATTGAATTTTCAAAAACCCTTTCTTAGCGGATGCCTACGTCATAATAGCTATCTGCGTGCCAAATTTCAGCCCGATCCGTCCAGTAGTTTGAGCTGTGCGTTGATAGATAAGTCAGTCAGTCAGTCACCTTTTTTCCTTTTATATATTTAGATTAGTTGTGTATAATTAGAGAATCGACATTTTTTTATAAACTTGATGAAAAGTGAACATTTTACAGCACACTTTTAGACCAAAGCACTAGATAAACACTGAGACTGGTGTTTGCAATTTGCAGCCCAAATAGACCGTAGTCTGTGAAGTAAAAAAAAAAGTAACTGTGCTAGGGCTGACAAAGATTAAGCTTAGGTACTTAGTTATAATTATTATTCCAACAAGTTTCAATGATTCTTAGATATATTTAAATTACCTAATAATTGTGATTATGTTTTTCCGCTCCACTTTGTTCATAAAGATTTAAATAATTGTTTGCAAAAATAAAACAGTGAAAGAAAAAAAACCCGACCAAGTGCGAGTCAGACTCGCACACAGAGGGTTCCGTACTACAATCGACATTTTGCTCAATAAATCAAAAACATAAAAATCTGTTTTAATATGTACCTACCTACCAGTAAAGTCTTTTCATATGATACCCCATTTGGCATGCTAAATTACTTATTTGTTCATGAACACATTTTAATTTTTCTCTTGTGATGTAACCACAAATTCACAGTTTTCGGATTTTTCCCTACCTGCCCATGATTCTAGGTCAATGGGAGGTACCCTATAGGTTTCTTGACAGACACGACAGACAGAAAGACAACAAAGTGATGCTTAAGGGCTCCTTTTTTCCTTTTGAGATACGGAACCCTAAAAAGGCTGAGGTGTCATGTCAACTTTGTCGCCATTAAAGTAATTTGCTTTCAACAAAGTTGCCTTGCGTCAGCATACTTACGAAATTACAATACCAGTGTAAAACGGTACAAAGTATTGTAATGTATGTAACTATGTTATACATAATGTTACATTTGTACCAGCTATCTTTGTTGTATTGTAACTAATGTTTGAAATGTCTTTTGGCATTTAACCACATAGGTAAGTACCTACTGGTCTACAGTAGCTAACAAGAAGGTTATAACAGACAAATAGACACTATTTTTTCATAGTAATGTCGATTAATCTCTATAAGTAATAAATAAAAGGACAAGCTGACTGATCGGGTTGTTTGGCATACAGATAGCTAATATGACGTAAACATCCGCTAAGAAACGATTTTTGAAAATTCAACCCCTAAGGGGGTAAAATAGGGGTTTGAAATGTATGGAGCCCACGCGGACGAAAATCACGCAGAATTTATGGAGTCCTTTTATATGATACCCCACCTGATAAGTATAGTCATCTTACTCTGAAAATTTAAAATACGTATTATTTTTTGTGATGTAACCACAAATTCACGGTTTTCGGATTATTCCCTTTACTTGTAAGTTGTACTATTAAAAGACCTTCCTGCCTGCCAAATTTCATGATTCAAGTCAACGGGAAGTACCATATAGGTTTTCTTGACAGACACGACAGACAGACAGACAGTCAACAAAGTGATCCTATAAAGGTTACTTTTTCTTTTTGAGGTACGGAACCCTAAAAATGTCGTAAAACTTAATGAAATGAGAAAAGGCAAACAAAAGGACAGAGACAGAAATAGGCAACAAACAAAAAGTGAACATAACAATGATCGATGGAATCAAATGGTTCGAATTCGAAAACCTCAAATTGGCAGTCATAAATTAGTAATAATATATACGACAAAAAGTTACTATGCGCTATGAATTAAGTCCTTAATAGGCACCTCGAATATATTTAAGGTCGAGCGATTTGTCGCTGATATCGACTCGAAAAACGCTCGTTCGTGAATTTGTTGCTAGCTTATTGGCTGATTCTACGGGTGTAAGGCGCTGACAAACAATACGCTTGTTACATGCGTTTTAAAACCTTGGGTTGTCGTGGGACACCCGACAGAAGCGATGCTATTCTCTGTCTCACTCATTCAAAATATGTAGTCAAATCAGGTTTAAAAAAAAAACAGAATAAAAACATTTTTGTTTAAAAATATGATACCTACCTCACTTGGTATAGTTATCTTACTTTTATTTTGTGGAAATCAACTACTTTTCTTTTTACATAAAATGTCACCTATCTGTCACGCATGTCTGTTATATTTAGAATCATCCAAGCGGTGTGCCCGGTGCCCCAAACCTATTTTATTAGAAAGGCAATAATGCGAAGATGATTTTTTTAGCGTAGTAGCACACGCCGGGTATGCGCTAGTAGTGTTTGACAAAATAGAGTGTTGAGCAACCCGCTCCCCGTGCGGCTCAGGCCGCTCGGCGCGCCGTCCGTCGACTTCTTATGAATAAATTACGGCGCGGAGTCGGCAACTCGGCAGGTGGAATGACCTGACACAAAATATTTTGATGGAATTGTTTTAATTGCCCGCTATCTCGACCGACTATCGCCGCGTTTTGAAAATATGAATTTATTTTATCAAACATTCACACCATCGTCGCATTTGATTATAAAATCGATCTTTATATCGATTAGAAAACAAATATCCGGGCTCGGCCCGATTAATTGTTTCTCGATTGGTAATAAATTATATCTGTATTGAATGTTTAATTAAACTGTTGTTACTAATATTTGTATGCTTTATCTCTTAAGGAAATCTTCTGAGTACCTACCTGTACCTATAATACGTATCCATGAGTGGGTACGAGTGGATTAGATTATTTTGAGAGTTTCCCATTAAAACTACTTAATGTAAACGCACACCATTTCTAAAGAGAGAGCCAGCGCGTGCCAAATCTTTATTATTTTATAAAAGCTTTTCTAAAATAAGCTTTCAGCTTTTATAAAATCTTAGTCCTTTCAGTTCATCTCTGGACTCTTGAGACATTGAGGCTTTCTCAATTACGTAATACAAAACTGACAATTTGACAGCGATCGCATGTCAATGTGACAGTTGTATGAGACGACAGATTGCTACTAAGCGGGCACTTACGGCCGAAAGTTTAATCAAGCCCATCTGTAATCTGTCGATAGGTTAAATACTTCAAAAACCGGCCAAGTGCGAGTCAGACTCGCGCACCGAGGGTTCCGTAAGCTAGTAGGTATATTGTTATCCCCAAAATGGAGGATATTGTTCTCTCACTCCATTATATTTCCTTGCACATAAAACATGCAAGTTCTTGTAAGCATCGTTAAAACATACCTATACCTACGTATAATAAAACAAATTGGAACATGTACCGTTCACAATACATCGCGTATCGATTCCACGCGTGACAATATTGTAAACAATATCAACCAATTGTTGATGCACGTACCTATGTAGTGGCAGGTACTACAGAACAGACAAATCTACAGTACGCGACAGATCGAGTTGGCAATCGAGGAGGGAACGCCCCGCACAACCGCACAGCCCCTGCGCTAACCCGGTGCGGACGAGCGCAGGTGACGTGCGGGTGTGCGACGTGCGTGGCGTCCCCTCGCCTCGTACCTCAATTTATACCCGGCTGAGTTTGTTGTGGGCTCTTCTCAGACCTGGGCGCGTTTGGAACCCTCGTAGCTTTAGTTTTAAGTTTGCGTATAATTATCACCACTAAGTAATAAGTATATCTTACAAATCCAACAACTGACAATCAAAAAGAGAGATTTATTACCTATTTTGAATAAATTATTTGAATTTTTGAATTGCCATCTGTACCTGTCGCGGATTACGATAGCAATTACAACAAGCAATTTTATCGTTTAAACTATCGTGAGTGATTTCCGTTATAACTTTAGATGTACCAGATATGCCGTCGGACTACGTGGTTATTCCACGTAAGGCCGACTAGTTTCGAACCCATCCGGGGTCGTTTTTCATAGGGCCCCATCTCAGCCACCCTCACAGTGGTTTGTGCGGGCTGCAGCCCGAGCAGCACGCAGTCTCAACCACTCAAGATCATTTTAATATTAGGTTTTTAAGTATATTAGTAGATGATATTATATATATTTTTTTGAAAATGTGTTTTTTCAATCTTTTAGTTTGTTTTCAGCTTCATGCCGTGTTTCGTGTCGTATTTTTAATTTATTAATCACTAAGTAGGTACTTGTTCGCAACTTATTTTTCAGTCATTTTGAGTTCATATTTTTTTTTATTAAAAAAATAAAATCGGTGGTACGGCGCGGCGCGGGCTCGGTGGTCGGTGGTGGCTCGGTGGTGCATTAATTAGGACACTCCGGAAGTCACTCGCGTGCTTCCAGCGATAGGCCTCTGAATTATTTATGCCCTTAATATTGTAATTATCATACACCAGGCTTATTATCGTTTGTTATTATATTAAATGTTCATAATAACCGCCGTCGAGAGGTTAGCAGCCTTCTGTCAGCTCGCTCGAGGGAGCTAATAACGACTCTCGTCTTTATTCGATCGACGATCGACGTGATACACGCAGTCGTCCGATTGGCTTCCATAAATTGAACCGGACATTTTACCCTACTACGGGAGCATAAAAATGAGTAAGACCAAATCATAATATCTAATGCTCATATTTTTCCCGCTAGCTATACCTACCTATTGTTGGTATTTGGTAAAAGCAGAGTGAATAGGCACCTAGGCAGGCGCGCTGCACCTTAGGAAAAGAATAGAATAGGTAGAATATACTTAATATATTTTTATTCAAGTAAACTTTTACAAGTGCTTTTGATTCGTCAGAGGCTGCATCATCTCCTGTTTGGTATGATTGCAGTCAAGCGCAAGCCCATATAGGTTAAAAAAACCAGTAGGTAACTCAGTGCTTGAAATCCAAAGTCTTCGAATGATGCGTATTGCCTTTTTTTTAAGAATATTACCCATGTTAAATGACTAATGTTCCTCTCCAACTAAGCGTCAGGCTTGTGCTAGGAGTAGGTACGACAATAGTACAACGGGCGGGGTTTGAACCGTCGACCTTTCGGTTTTCAGTCCACTCCTTTACCCGTTGAGCTATTGAGGCTGAGAATATTAATATTATTGGTAGGTAATATTATGGATCCGAGACATGGTCGCCATGGCCTCATGTAAGAAAGCTCAGAGTCACTCAGCGGGCGATGGGTAGGTAGAGCTGCTATACTTGGAGTTTCTCTAAATCAAAATCAACCTTTGTCAAAGAATTAGTTTGGCCATCCAAAGGGGTAATGTTGCCAGCATCTTGGGTAGGTACAGTGCCTCGCTGCGGTGGTCTCGATGAATTTAGATTTAATTTAATTTAGTTTAGTGTTAATTTAATGTTGTTTTACATTACTTTTAATTTAGATTTTAGAATATTGTCTATCCTTTTTTGAATCTAAAAATGAGATAAACAAATCATTTAAAAAATATATTTCATCTAGGACAACTAGTGCCTTTTTTGTTATAGGTAGATTTTATTTCTGTGACTCTACCAAGGGTTCGGAATGCCTTCCAAGTTAGCCCGCTACCATTGAGAGAGACTGCATCATTGAGGTGAGATCGCAGTCAAGGGCTAGCTTGTAATGGAATAAAAAAAATGTTACTAGGTACCTTTAGTTTACAACGAAAGAAAGCTGGAGAGCGCATCTACTTTTCTATAAAAATAAAAATATTATTTAATAGGTAAGTAACCTTTTTCTAGGTGCACATAAAAGAATATCTACTTCTACTACTATCTACGAGCTAGGTACGACCCAGTCGGATATTATCGACATTAATTTGGTGATCAATCTAGCGTTGAATATTAAATTAACTTCGGTTCGGGAATGAACCGGCGACTATCGACAAATCTAATTAATCAAACCGACAGATTATACTGATTATTTGTACATTATAAAGATGAAAGTAGAGGATGTTCTTATAATATTTACTTTACTATTTTTAAGGCCTCAGGTGTTAATTTTTGAGTGTAGCATAACTCGTTCACTAGGTACAGTTTTAATTAGGCAGGTGTATCCCACTCACCATCATCATGATAGTTAGTAGCTGAATGTTTTTAAGACCTGCATGCCTGAGAGTTCTCCATAATGTTCTCAATGGTGTGTGAAGTCTACCAATCCGTATAGATGGCCAGCGTGGTAGACACATACTCTGAGAGGAGACCCGTGCTCTGCAGTGAGCCGGCGAAAGGGTTGATGATGATGATATAGAATTGATAACACCCACTTTAAGAGCTAGGGCGTACCACAGTGCGGCGAGTTGCACTGCGTTTTAAAATCCGTAAATTTGAATTTAAATGTACCTATTACAATCCGATGCAGAATTAATTCCGCAGTGCGCGTGCTTCATATAGTTGAAATACCTAGTTCACAGATTTTGTGGGGAAAAAAACGTACGGAATTTTACCGTGGTGCGCGCTAGCTCTAAATGTCGGTTAAAAAGACAAATCAATTGTGGTTATAGAAAGCTGTTTATCGCACGCAGTCAAGCAGTGCAACACTAAAACATCTGTAATTACTGCTAACAATGTATTAAACTCATGCTTGTGATATTAACTTGTTTTAATTATACTTAAACCAGCCAATTTGTTACAAGAGCGATAAGCGGAACGGGTTTCGTCTAGACAAATATATTATTAATTAAAGTAAAGTTTGTTAATTTTATTTTATACTCGACTATGACAGGGTTATGTAAGGTTTATTTTATCAAACTTGTCCATTGTTGTAAACTATTACAATAAAACTTAAGCCTTATCTACCTAATTACTATACAAATCATGCCCGCGTGGAATGGTGCCAAGAATACTGGCTGCATTTCCACACTGGACAGCCAGGCGGATCCGTTGACGACCTCCCTAGCGCAGTGGTAAGCGCTGTGATCTTATTAGTGGGAGGTCCCGGATTCTATTCCTGGCAGGGGTTGGGAATTTTATAATTTCTAAACTTTCCGTCTGGTCTGGTGGGAGACTTTGGCCGTGGCTATTACCACCCTACCGTAGTGCCACCAAGCGATTTAATGTTCCGGTACGATATCGTATAGAAACCAAAGGGCATGGGTTTAATAAAAAAAACCCGGCCAAGTGCGAGTCAGGCTCGCGCAACGAGGGTTCCGTACTACAGTCATATTTTTTCGACAATTTGCACGAGAATTCAAAAACTATGATACATAAAAATCTGTTTTAGAATGCACAAGTGAAGCCCTTTCATATAATACCCCACTTGATATAGTTATCTTACTTCGAAAATTGAAAATCCTAATTATTTGTTTATGACCACAATTTAATTGTTTTTGTGTAATGTAACCACAAATTCACAGTTTTCAGATTTTTCCCCTAATGTCAGCTATAAGACCTACCTACCTGCCAAATTTCATGATTCTAGGTCAACGGGAAGTACCCTGTAGGTGTCTTGACAGACAGACGGACAGACAGACAGACAGGCAGACAGACAGACAGACAGACAACAAAGTGATCCTATAAGGGTTCCATTTTTCTTTTGAGGTACGGAACCCTAAAAAACTGCCATACCCCTTCCAGGTTAGCCCGCTTCCATCTTAGACTACCTACATCATCACTTACCACCAAGTGAGATTGCAGTCAAGGGCTAACTTGTACCTGAATAATAAAAATTGCGCAAAAAGAGCCCGCCCTTCTGCCACCAGATGAGGCTACATATCACACGCAATAATAAATATTACGCTAGGTACCTACCTAGCGTATATCATAGCAAAAACATTAAATACATCATCATCATCCTCAACCAATAGACGTCCACTGCCCAATGCCCATGTCCACATGGGTATCTCGTAGAGACTTCCACACACCACTGTCTTGCGCCGCCTGAATTCAGCGGCTCCCTGCGACTCGTTTGATGTCGTCTGTCGCCCACTAGGTGGTAGTAAATACATTGAAAAGAAAGACATAACCTGGTCGATCATAGCTAGCTATATAGATTACGGAACCCTAAAAATGACAGACTGTCAATATTATTAAGATGATACATAATAATTATGACAAGTTAATCTATTTCAAATAGGTAAGTAGCATAAAAATGTGTGAATAGTGCATACTTCTCTTTTTACATCTAATCAATCAATCGATCATAACTAGTTTATTAATTTGCAGTAATACTAATGAACTAAGAGCCAGTGCGTCCCAGACCTTCGTTACTATATAAAAGTTTTTTTGCGTATTGTCCCCAACACAGGGATATGTTGTGTATGTGTATGGCAACCCCTGCCAGACACCTTTAAAGTTTAATAGATTGTTAAAGTTTAAGGTAAGGCGTTGCCACCACAGCTAGGGTCTGGCAATGCATGACGTGATTTCTAATACTATTCCGAAGAAAATATAAAAAAAATTTACTTTATACTTTGACGTAAGATTTTAACACCTTTAAAGTACCTGTTGTCTCCCAAAGCCACCATGATCTAAATTTCATAGTTGCTGATCGTTCCTCCCTGTGTTGGGGACAGAGAAACTTTCAGCTTTTATAAAACAACGTAGGTCTGGCACGCGCTGGCTCTCTCTCTCTATGACTCGGGTGTCAGTTATTGAGCATTAATTTCTTTAATTCTTTTTCCATTCTTGGTACTTAGTTATTTGTTACAATAAATTTTAATCATTTATCGACGATCGAGCGTTTTTTTTAAATTTAATTTATACACCGGTATTGATGTAATCGTTGGTAATTTGACCTTTTGCTACAAAATTATAAATTCAGTACGCATTTTGATGCGCAAGTTTATTCTTAGCGTAAATTCATTGAAGTGTAGCACAGCTGCAATTTGGTTAGGGCTGCCAAATATTAAAATAACTTTCTGAGAATATTTTCTTTATAATTAAATTTTACAGTTATGTAAGTAGGTATAATTAGTTTAGGTTCTGTCAGAAACATTTTATAATATACCTACCTACTGTTCTAATAAATTAAATAGACGCCCATATTTTCTATTTTCCTTTTTATTGGCTGAACAGTTTTTGTAAGTAGGTAGGTATTCAGTTATAAACGGCGCAGTCTGAAAAAATATCCATTTAAATCTGTGTTTGTTTGTTGGTTTGTCCTTCAATCACGTCGTAACGGAGCAACAGGTCGACGTGATTTTTTGCATGGGTATAGTTTAAGAACTGGAGAGTGACATAGGCTACTTTTTATCTCGGAAAATCAAAGAGTTCCCCCGGGATTTTGAAAAATCTAAATCCACGCATGTGAAGTCGCGGGCATGAGCTAGCTTATAATATAATGGGTAGTGATTCCTCCAGATTGCTCCACTTATTGCTCCAGATTGATGCATGTATTGCCGAGCAACATTTGCAACAAGCAAAAATTGGCAGTGTAAGTACAACTTAAGACATCATATTATCACCTAGGCCGTAAGTAAGGCTCATAAGTTAGGCCGTGGTGGCAGCCCTGAGTGAAGTAGGTATAGAATAACATTAAAAATGACCGGAGCTTGGATGAAATGCGGGCGAAACGGTTAAACGAATACACGTGTGTCCGAGGAGCCACCTGACTTCATTTCACATGACTTTCTCACAAATAAAACATTAGGGGTAATGGGAAAATGCGGTAAGTGCACTCAAACACTTTAACTTTTCGTCCAAGTGTTTGAAAAAGCGTGTATCATTATGCGGACTTATTATGCCGCACTTTGTATCTAATTTTGTATGCGCATGTCTAAGGTGCGACTTCATTAGACACACAGCCAGACGGACGGTCCACAATGCTCTCATGGAAGACGCTTTTTATAGTTCCCTACCTCAACAGGAAAAAAGGAACCCTTATAAGATCACTTCGTTGTCTGTCTGTCTGTCTGTCGTATCCGTCAATTCAAGGGAATCAAAACCTATGCTCGCGACTTCGCGTAGATTTAGGTTTTTAAAACCCGTGATTCTCTTTGGTTTTCCTGGATAAAAGTAGCCTATGTCACTCTCCAGATCTTCAAGTAAGTACCTATCCATACAAAAAATCTCGTGGATCCGTTGCACCCCTCGCGCCTCTCTACCCACCTTCTGCACTCCTCTCCCACTGGCAAGCTACGTACCGAAAGCCCAATGCAAATAGGAATGTTAGCGGAATTGAAGCAAGCGGCATCACGTCAGTTTAATCGTTCCCTTTTCTAACCGACTTATTAGGCCAATTTCTAAATCACCGTGATTTAGGAATGCAGTTCCTTACAGCATCAGGGTTGAGGAGTTGGCTCTTCGAATATACCGATAAAGGCTTTTTAACCAAATTCAAAAAAAGGAGGAGGTTATCAATTCGACATTATGTTTTTTTTTGTGTTTGTTACGCGATTACTCCGTCAATTATGAACCGATTTTGATGATTCTTTTTTTGTTTTGTAGGACATACTTCCGAGGTGGTCCCATTTTAATTTGGTAAAGATCTGATGAATATCTTCGGAGATAGAGAACGGAACTCCTCAATTAATAAGAGCAAATTGCTCGCGATCAGTGTAAGCTTTGTTAACAGTAGGGTTTTAACCAGGCATAGCATATTTTTAACCGACTTGAAAAAAGGAGGAGGTTCTCAATTCGAATGTATGTCTTTTTGTATGTTTGTTACGCGATTTCTTCGCCAAATATGAACCGATTTATAATGATTCTTTGTAACAGTAGGTTTTTAACCAGGCATATCATATTTTAGTACGATGGGGCCACTAAAAATTGTGAAATAAAACATTTTCAAAAAAAATAAAAACCGACTTCAATAACCAACAACACTAAAAAGTTAAAAATGATTTAATTTATTACCCAATATATTATGTATACAAGAGTTATTGTAGTTCTATAGTAATATTTTTTGGAGTCGGTGCCAATGTGGAGTCGCAAAACACTATGAAGAGTAGATAGACGGTTCGTGCGGCTAATTGGCACCGGCTCCAAAAATATTACTATAGAACTACAATAACTCTTGTATACATAATATATTGGGTAATAAATTAAATTATTTTTTACTTTTTAGTGTTGGTGGTTATTGAAGTCGGTTTTTATTTTATTTTTACTTTATTTTTTATTAAAAAGCACAAATACCTACTTAGATATTCACAAAGTCTAGTGAGACAGACACTAGACAAGCTGAACTCTAGACATTGTCTAATTAAAATAAGTACCCAGTAGTTTATGTTAATTACCCACTCGCAATACCTCAAAGTTAAAGCTGGTTTTAAATAATAATTCATAACTGGGACATAAATGCTTTGCGACTTTTCAAGACGTATTTCCTGCCAAGTAGGTATAACTAGAATACCTTCAAGGCAAGCGTGAACAGGCATCTCCTAGGCAAGCGCGCTCCAACCTAGACTTCATCATTGCTGTTGCACACCAAAGGTTCCGTACTATCGTACAAGATAATTTAACATTTTTATGTGCAATACTGCAAGATAATGACAGCTAAAATGTGTTCATTTTTTTTTGTGATTTAGGGTTTTTGGATTTAATCCTTTACTTGTGCTAGACTTACCTAGGTACCTATCTACCACGTGATTCTAGGTCAAAGGGAAGTACCTACCCTAGATAAGTAGGTATAGGTTTTCTTGACAGACACGACGATTAAATTTTCGAAGTTATGTGCGTATTCAAGCAAATAAAATATAACACAATATGCTTTCACTCATCTGTGGCTTTAACGGTCCAGGAAAACATCGTGAGATTGCCCAGCGCGTGTGGCGGACTCTAGCCTAAACCCTTCTCATTCTGAAAGAAGACCCGCACTCAGTAGTGAGCCGATAATGGGTTGATCGTGATGAAATGAAATGAAATTATTTTATTTGCTAAATATGGATAGTTTACAAAGGTCTTAATACTTATAATCTAAATAGTCCCCGCATATGTACTGATACACCATGCTAATATTAATAATAACATATCTACACCTAAAGGTAATTTGTACAATGACAAAAGATGTAGGGTATATTATTCAATGCCGATTATTATATCGGCATGATGATGATGATGATGATGCATTTCAATTTCAACGAAAGTTTAAACACCGAAAAATACAACGCTTAGTTTAATTGTAGGAATAAGTATTTAATTAAAATAATCTCCAATCATCATCAATCAAATTTTTATGTTCAGTTGGTGAGAAAGTACGTTCTATTATGTCCCACATGTATAAGTGATTGCAGCGAATTATATTTTCCACAATAGGGATCTTTGGAGAGAGTTTTGGCTTTGCTTTCGGTCTTTTATTCGTACCTATCTTGCACAAAGCCATGAAGTCCGTAGCTGGATACTCGGGTAGTGTCACTTACCATAATAATATGCAGCATAGTTAGTAGGTTAAAAGCATCCACAGTTTCGAAAAGGGTAAGTAAGTACCTAATCGAGTCAAACCGGGCCGGGTCTGGGGGCGAGAGCTGGCAGCTACCTTGATCAAAGAATTAGTTTGGCCATCCAAAGGGGTAATGTTGCCAGCATCTTGGGTACAATGCCTCGCTGCGGTCTCGATGAGGTTTTAGATTTAAATGTAATTTATTTTAGTTTTAATTTAATGTTATTTTTTACTTTTAATTTAGATTTAAGTTTCTTTAATAGAATATTGATTTATACAATGTGATCATGGTCCACAATAGAAAGTCTTATGAGAAGAGTTTCTCGACGGAGTGTCGGTTTTACAATCCGTATAATATAGCCGTGATGTTTAGTGGCTACGACATCCGCCTCCTATTCATCAGGTCGGGGTTTCGATCCCGCATCTCTAACTTTTCAGATTTATGTGCGTATAAATATCACTCGCTTTAACGGTGAAGGAAAACATCGTGAGGAAACCTTTATGCCTGTGAGTCCTCCAAAATGTTCTCATAGGTTTCTGAAGTCTTGGCCAGCGTAGTGGACTATGGCCGTGGCTAAACCCTTCTGATACTTATAGGAGTCCAGTGCTCTGTAGTGAGCCGGAGATCAGTACAAACTGAAACAACTGAAGGCTGTATTAGATAGTCGTGAACAAAGGCCCGCTGGACAAGACAGGAGGAATCTGGTGACACAAAAACAGTATTAAATGGACGCAGCTGCTCACGCGCACACTTGTCATTAAAAGTGTTACGCGTTTATACCGAGGAATTACCTGTCGAGTAAAGGCGCGTTCATATTACGTCGGTGGCCGAATTAGTGGACCAATATTTAACGTACATTGACTTGTTACAGTAGAGTAGCGCTTGGCTGCAATTAGATCTGGTGGCAAGTGATGATGCAGCCTAAGATGGAGTGCGCTTGCCTAGGAGATGCCTATATTCACTCTTGACTTGAAGGTACTTACCCATATTATTATAAGTGATTCTTCAAAGTGGCCGTCATAAAAATACGTAGGTACTCATTCGATTCGTATTTTTGACGGATCCGTAAAATCACGGATGAGTGCAGACACGTGTTACGTAATTAAAGGGCTTAATAAAAACTAATAAATTTAATTTATAAAGATGAATAATATTTAAACAATAATTAAAACAAAGAACTTATACTTAAAGAAACAGAGTAACAGTGTAGAACAGAGTTTGAAATAGAATGTTTGGATTTTGGGATATCTGGGTTATATATGTGATTTGGAACTGGAGAGGATAATGAATGGTCTAAAGGACGAGGGCGAGATTTGGTTTGTTTACATAATAATGATTTGTTTACAATATAATGGAGTACATTTTAAAATAGGCTTATTTACTAATGTGAGGTTTAAAGGTTATAGATAGGTACAATTATAGGTTAGTAGGTATAGTTAGATATATTATTAAATTATATTGAGTTAGTACAGTTTATCTCTAATACTTAGGTATAGCTTAGGTATAGAAGTACATAATATGGAGATATGGAGGTTATCTAACACCTCCCCTCTTAGAATAAAGATCGGGCCTTTGGAGTGCGCGATCTTGGGTTAGTTGTTGGTAGGTCTTCTTCTTCTTCTTCGTCTTTGGAAACTGTATTCGTGATGATCGTGGCCATTGGGATAGTTTGATGCTGACGAGAGTTGTCGAAACAGTTGTTGAAAATTTGAATGCAACCTCTGGATTGCAGATCTCGATCTGGTTGGTTTTGGTTTCGAAGGCAGAAGCGGCGCCAGGGACAACATTTATATTATATTAGGAAAATGAGCATAGATGTGCCCAGTGCCATAGTGGCAAAAGAGTATTTGGTATTGGAATCACTATGATTGAAGGAGTTTTGATACTCCTTTAGAAGTTGTTTTTGTACTTTGATTTGATCCTTGATGATGTACAGCGAATTCAGTGGTATGTGTCTTGTTCTGCATTCAATGTCACAAATGTTGCGTAGAATCTGCATCTTGTTTCGATGAAATGATTTTAGAGTCTTCAGAGATCTTTTGATGTTCAATTTAAATTTTAGTGAAAATATCCATCGGTTATTTTTAAGCGTTTTAAAAGTGTTGCTATTTGTTGAGAATAATTTAATTGGCAATTTATTGGTAGTTCTTTTTGTTGCTTGTAGAATCTTCTTTCAGGTAAGTACGACGATCTTGCATCTTTCCGGAAGCTTGTAGACACGCAGCGTTGCCGTGTCGTAGAAGTGGCAAGTTATGTTTGCTCGAGGAAAGGAAGGTAGAATAAAAGAGGAATTGGAATGATTAAAAGGAATGGAATATAATGTTATATTATGATAATATAAATTAATTTGAATAAAATTGTAAAACCTAAATTAACTTAAAGAGATTTGTGTATAATATTAGAGTTATAGATTCTATAAAGTTGTAATATTGTGTAAAGTGTTATGTATTTTTGAAGCAATTATATTGATGAAGCTTTTCATGTGATTATAATTAAAAGTTTTTGATGGATACGGTAAAATAATAGATGGGCAGATTGTGCTCGATTCAATAGACAATATGCTTGTTGTAATAATATCTAAAACTATTTTTGGGCCAATTGTAAATTTTAGGATTCAGAAGATATAGTCGATATTCGTTTTAATTATAATGAGTTAAAAATGATTTCAATAGTTTGATTTAAGTATGATCTAAATATTCGCAAATAGAATACTTAGGTATTTGTCGTACAAAATTCTTAAAATAGTTTTAATCGAAGTTCAAATAGAAGTATTAATTTGTGATTACAAGTTTAGAATTCATTTATAATATAGAATATAATTTAGCATAAAACGTTAGGAGTGTATGAATTTTTAAATTTATTGATATAGAAGTTTTTCACAAAGATGTAGAGTTTGTACAAGAATAAATTTAAGTAAAGATAAAATTGTAAAACTGAAGTATGGGTATTCATGATTTCAGCGAATTTGGTATTGAAATGTCGTGTTTCATTATTTGGTTGATTTCGTGGGATAGGATTGACCATCACCAAATGATACGACCTGAAAAACATTATTCTTTTATACGACTTAGAAATTATTTTATTTTTTTTTGAATTAGAGAGTTTAGAAGTATAAAAGATTTGGTAAAATTGTATAATTTGTAAATAGAAATTTGTAAAATAATATTATTTTAATTGTATAAACTATGTTATGTATAAATCTATCTAAAACTATCTAATATATAAATTAAAACTAGGTATCACGTTGATCATTGCAATCCTGTAAAGGTCTTAAGCGATTGCCGTGAACTAATTGGTTTCTACCAGATTTCCTTATAATGTAATTTTCGTTGAACCCTTTTCTTGCAATTTCGTATGGTCCTTCCCATTTGCTATCTAGATTATTAGGATTAGGTACGCGGAGCATAACTTTATCGCCTAATTGAAAATCAGCTATGTTTTTGATGTTATTGTCATAGCGTATTTTAGCTCTATCTTTCATGCTGTTAAGGTTTCTTTGAGCTATGTCACGAGATATTTTAAGACGTTCGTTAAGGTCGTTAAGGTAGTCACTTGTTGTGTACTCGCGCGAGTCTTTAAGGGTATAAAGCAAACGAGGTTTATATCCGAATAGGAGTTCATGAGGTGTGAAGCCTGTCGACTGATTCAGTGAGGTATTATGGCACATTATTGCAAGTGGTACGATTTGATCCCAATTGTGGGACCTTTTTGTAGAGTACATGCGTATATGGTCTCTGAGTACCGCATGGAATCGTTCTAATGCGCCGTTTGTTTGTGGATGATATGCTGTGCTGAACGTGTGTTGTGAGCCTAATAATTTCATTAGCTGTTTCAGGATATTATTGACAAATTCACCACCTTGGTCTGAATGAAAACGTTTTGGGATGCCATAATGTTGGCAGAAGGTTAGAAGGGATTTAGCGACAGTGATTGCTTGTTTATCGGGAATGGGATAAGCTTGGACGAATCTAGTTAAGTCGTCTTGTAAGGTCAGTATGTATTTGTTAGAGTCACCTGTAATGTCAGAGTAAGAAACTAAATCGATGGTAACTCGTTCGAATGGTTCTGTAGAAGAGGTTGTTATAACCATGGGAGCTTTGTATGTTTTTCTTTGTATTTTACCACGTTGGCATGTCATACAGTTATTAACATAGTCTTTTATAGTATCAGTCATACCATTCCAAAAATATTCGGATCTGATTTTACGTGTTGTTTCTACTATTCCTCTGTGTCCTGATAAACGGTCATCGTGAAATGTTTTTAAAATTTCAGGGATTTCTTCTGGATTTGGATGTTTAACCTTATTTTCACAAATCGTAATTTCACAGTCATAGGAGTCAGCTAAGTATGCGGTGATGTGTAGTTGTTCGTTGCCTTGTAATTTACATGTTGGGTAATTTTTGAGATCTGGGACGAAAAGTGATTTGCAATTATGTTGTTGTAAACAACTTAGAAGAGTTTTGAAATAACTTTCAGAATCCCATGAGTCGAAATGTGTTGGCCTTGTACAACCGAAAAACATATTTTGTTTGTTATTTGAAACCACTAAATCGACATCGTAAAGTGTTTTGGGTTTTTCTAAATATGGATCTACTTGAGGACATGTTGAGATTGCAGTGTTAAAAAGGTCGTTCTTATCTGACAGTTCGCATGAAATGGGAATAAATATGTCTTTATGTCTGTCGTCTAAGAGATTGTCTGGAGAAATATGGAGATTTGGAGTGTCGAAGCTATAAGTGGAGTTTTCAAAAAAATGAGAGTAATTGATTTGGAGATAATCTTCTGAGAATACTTCAGTAGGTTTTGGATTTTGAGTGGAATTTGGAATGTCGTTATCGTCGAGTGTTGGGTCTACAACATTAGTGTTCATGACAGGGGGTCGTGAAAGCGCATCGGCGTTTGTGTTACTTTTACCTGCTTTATAAATAACTTCGTAGTCAAATTCTTCTAGTTTTAGTCTCCATCTAACGAGACGACTACCTGGGTCTTTTATAGAAAATAACCATGTAAGTGGTTTATGGTCAGTCAGAATTTTGAATTTTCTACCGAATAGATAAGGACGGAAATGTTTGACGGCCCAAACAATTGCCAATAATTCGCGCTCTATAGTGGAATAATTTGATTCGGCTTTATTAAGTGTGCGAGATGCATAAGCTATAGGTAGATCCTTGCCTATTGGTCCTTGAGATAGAACTGCGCCGATGGCGTGTATTGAAGCATCAGTGGTTAAAACAAATTCTTTTGTAAAGTCAGGATATTGCAGGATAGGTGGATTAATTAGTAAGTTTTTACACTCTTCGAATGCTTTTTGTTGGGTTTCGCCCCAAATAAAAGGTGTGTCCTTTTTGAGAAGACTAGTAAGTGGTTTAGTTATTTTGCTAAAATTCGAGATGAATCGTCGGTAATAGCCTGTAAGACCTAGAAATGCTTTTATATCTTTGCAGCATTTTGGAACTGGAAAATCTTTGACTGCTTGAATTTTGTCTGGATTGGGTTTTACGCCTTCGCTAGAAATAATGTGACCTAGGTACGCTACTTCACGTCTTAAGAATTCGCATTTGTCAGGTTGGACTTTGAGTTCGTATTTTTGGAGTCTAGAAAATACTTCACAAAGTTTTTGTTCGTGTTCTTGTAGACTTGATGCAAAAACAACAATGTCATCTAGGTATACAAAGCATCTTTCACCTTGTAATCCGCAGAGTACGGAATCCATTACACGTTGGAAGGTGGCAGGAGCATTCTTAAGTCCAAAAGGCATTCTTTTGTACTCGTAATGACCATAGGGTGTATTAAATGCTGTTTTAGGAATGTCTTCGGGTTCGACTTCGAGTTGATGGAATCCTGAGGCAAGATCTAAGGTAGTAAAGTATTGAGAGTGTCCTAATTTGTCTAGAATGTCAGTGATGTTAGGAAGTGGATAGCTGTCACCTACAGTTACGTCGTTTAGTTTGCGGTAGTCTATGACTAAACGCCATTTTTGTTTTCCAGAAGCGTCAAGTTTTTTAGGAACTACCCAGATTGGGCTACTCCAAGGGGATGAACTAGGTTGAATAATATCTTGGTCTAACATTTTCTGGACTTGAGTCTTAACTTCGTTTTCGTGAACTTGTGGGAATCTGTAAGTCTTAGTATGAATGGGCTTGTCAGAGGTTGTAGGTATTCGATGTTTCGTGTGGTTGCTGAATGTGAGAGAGTCGCCTTCAATAAAGAATATGTCTGAAAATTCGGAAACTATTTTGTTTAAAGATTCTGATTCTTCGGAATTTAGATGTTCTTTTCTTACTAACTGCATAACTTTGCTTTGACGGTCTAAAGAGTTCATGTTGTTAATCGTTATAGGTTCTTGGGATGTGTTGTTGTTTGTAATATTATAGTCATTAGTATTAAATGGAACCGCATTAATAATAGGCGTAGTGATTATCTCGTCGTTTTTGTTAGCATTTACACAAGTGATATAGAATGAATTGTTTGTGACATTTACTAATGCGTTAGGAATAACGATGCCATTAGCTAATATTTGTTTCTCAATAATGGCTGTGCCCGAGTCAATGTTATTTGTTTTACATCTAATTATGGTTTCCGTTCGGCTTGCAAGAAATTGTTTATTTGGATCGTAATTAGTGACGGGTTCGTTAAGATAGTGAAGCTTATAGGTTTTATCACGTATGCGCATTGTTTTTGATTTCATGTAAATATTGGCGTTAAACTGTGTCATGAAGTCGTTACCTAAAATACCATCCGCTTTAAGGTTCAAATTGGCTACGTGAAATTTAAACTTTGGGAAGTTGTCTAGAGAAACTTCAGCTGAGCCAAAACTGGTGGTTGATGTTTGCGAGTTAGAAATGCCTATTATAGAGACTTTGTCTAGGTCATTTAGCTGAGCTGTACCTATTTTGTCTTGTCTCAATATTGAAATTCCTGCACCAGTGTCAATTAATAGAATTACGGGTTGATTTTCTATTTGGAATGTGCAATGTAATAAGTTCTCGGGAGGTACGTCATTTAGAGGCGATACGGAGTAGGATTGAATAGGGTTTGAATCGGTAGGAATAGTATTCTGAGGTTTTGGGTTAGGTTTAGGTTTGGGTTTAGGCTTTGAATGGTATCGTGATTTGGTAGATTTACGGGATTTCGTAGGAATAGTGGGTTTGGCATGATTTTTTGAGAAATTGGTGAAATCAGTGGAAATGGTAGGTTTGGTAACGTTAGTTGGAATAGTAGTAGTAGAACTCGTAGGTAAGTTGGATTCGGTGGAAATAGTAGGTTTGTTAGAATTAGTAGGTTTTGCGGAGCTCGCAGATTTAGTATTGTTGAAAGATTCGGAGTTAGTAATTACATCAGTACTGCGGGTTTGGGGCTGGTTACCCTGTTCGTGAGTTACCGATTTTGATTGAAATTCAGATACAGTGTTCGAGGATATTGAATCTTGATTGGTTTGCGTAGATGCATCTTTGTATTGTCTCCGATAGACTGGCGATGCGTCATTGATTTCCTTAGAGGCAGTTATATTGTGTCCCCGATGGACTGGATTTTGGAAACTGCGACTAAGACTTTGTTTGGGCAGAGTAGGTCTGCTTACCATTTGAGTTGGAAATTCTCTAGGTTCAAACTCGGTGTCGGAGTTTGGATCATTGAGCAGGAGGCTGAAGCGATTTCCGACGAGCTGCTCATTTCGTTGGTCGCTTCGCAGTTTAAATTATTTGCATAAGCTGGAGGAGCTGGTAGGGCACGTTGTATTAGTGGGCGTGTCTGTGCCGAAGGGGTTGGTAAGGCTCGTTGTGTTGACGGGCGCGTTTGTGCCAGAGAGGCTGGCAACGTGTTTCGTATGAGGGAGTCCGACTGGATATTATTGCGCAAGTTATTGTTATATGCTCTTTTGCGACATTCAGATATTAGATGACCTGGATTTTTGCAATAGTTACAGGTTTTCGTATTTGATGGGTATGAATTATAAGTTGTACGAGGATTAGGAACGATTTGAGTTCGTTGTAAGCTGGGTTTATGTTGATTCGTGTTATTTTTAAATAAGGATTGCCTAGCTGTGTTCATAGCTCGTATTTTTTCTTCTTCTATGGCAAAACGCCCAGCTACAGTTAGGTTTTGGAAACCTCGCGTTCTTAGCATCGTACCTATTTCGGAGCTAATGCCGTTAACGAAGACGCTTAAGGCGGTCTCTTCTGTTGTTGCCATCCGACCTAATAACGTATTGTCTTTGATTTCGGTATTTAGTTTTTCAACTATTTTGCTTCGGCATAAGTCGACTCTGTGGAAGAAGTCGGTTATGCTTTCGGCTGGTTTTTGGAACATCGACTGTAGTTCTAAATTGAGATGTGAAATCGTCTTGACATTGGAGAATTTCTCAATAAGGTAGGACTTAAGGTCTTCCCATGAAGTATATTGTTTAGAGTGGACATCGGAAGCACATGTACCCGTTATGTTATTTAGTGCATAGACGAGTAGGATTTGTTCCTTCTCGGCGTCTGCTAGAAGAAATGCAGAGTCACAAGACCGGACAAATCTGTAGATTTGTTGTGATTCTGCGGTGTCGAATGTTGGGATGAGTTTTAATAACGTGTTAATTTCTTCATTGTGTTTGTGTCGTGTATCGGCGATTGAGATAAGTTGGGATATAGAGAGTTGGTGTATGGTTCGTTTTTTATGGATTTAGGCATGTAGAAATAGGATAAATAGATATAAAATAGTACACACAAGGAAAAAAATAGGAATTGAGCAGACAAATTAAGCCACTTACCACAGTAACATCAAGATGAGGAGCATTGCGTTCGGCGACATTTGTTAAAAGCTTGCAGCTACCGTACGTTTTGAGCTATTGTCTCTTGACGCACGTTCTTGTCGTCTTAAATTTGCACAATTAATTTAATTTGTTACGCAATTATCCTACCGAACTGCGCCAATTTGTTACGTAATTAAAGGGCTTAATAAAAACTAATAAATTTAATTTATAAAGATGAATAATATTTAAACAATAATTAAAACAAAGAACTTATACTTAAAGAAACAGAGTAACAATGTAGAACAGAGTTTGAAATAGAATGTTTGGATTTTGGGATATCTGGGTTATATATGTGATTTGGAACTGGAGAGGATAATGAGTGGTCTAAAGGACGAGGGCGAGATTTGGTTTGTTTACATAATAATGATTTGTTTACAATATAATGGAGTACTGTAATTCATGCACGAGTTTATCATATTTATCTTGCACGGACTTCTGGTTATGGATTTCAGCTAAAGCGGCTTTTAATTCATCTAGTTTATTCTCTGGTATGGGTAAGTCTATTGCATGTATTGGTTGTTTTATATGTTTCCGTCCTTGCTTTGGCTTTTTGCCATATATGGTAGCTCTAACCATGCGGTGGTTTGTGTTATAGTTAACACTTAATATATCTGTATTTGTAAAATATTTGGGTTTGTTTGTCAAAACATAATCTATCTCGTTCCTGTATTTTCCGCATGGGGAGATCCAGGTCCATCTGTTTTTTATTTTTTTCTTATATACGGTATTCATTATTGTAAAGTTATTTTCTAGAGCAAAATTAATCAGACGATGACCATTTTTGTTTCTCTTTCCTTTGCTATAGTTTCCTATGATATTTTCTTCTCCTTTTCTTCGTTTTCCTATTTGACTATTAAAGTCCCCCATGACAATTATATTTTTATGAGTGTGTTGTAATGCTAAATTAAGATCTCCATAGAATTGATCCTTCAAATTTTCGTCAGATACTTCAGTAGGAGCGTATACCTGTATTATGGTCCAAGTCTCTTCATAGCCTGGTAGCTTTATATTCAATATCGCAACACGATCTGATATGCCATGAAAGCTTTCTATTTTTTCTTTAAGTTGTTTTCTGACTATAAATCCGACACCGTACAGTCCTTGTTTCTCACCTTTGTAATACAGTATATAGTCATCATATTCTTCAATTTCGTCCCCTATTCTTCTTACTTCACAAATTCCAATAACATCCCATTTAATCTTATCTAGTGCTTTGTCAAACTCTACTAAGTGATCATTAGTTCTAAGCGTAAGTACATTCAATGTTGCAATGTGTATATCCATTCTCATAGTACTTTTCAATGATTTATTTGAAGGGTTTGGGGGGTGGTGGTCTATTTCCCCACGGGGACCAGCCGGCTTGGGGAATTGTGTTAATTTATCTCTTGTTTTGTTTTCTGATACAATCGTAGTTAGGGTGTTCTTCCGGTTACCGACAATTAGTTGCTAACAAGTGTTCTTACTTGAACTAGGCGTAGCTCTTTTCCTCATGAGAGAAAAGGCATCAACTTTATTAAATTTCGACTGAGGAGTAGTTTTTATGTCATTTGATTCATTTGGATGTGATGGTGACCCTGTTTCGTCTCTTTTTCGCTTTTCTATATTTTTATTACTTTTTACAACTAATGTGTCACCTTTTATAAAAGCGTAATTACCGTTCTTCCTCTCCTTAATCATATCCTCTTTTAACGCCTTCCTTTTCTCTAAAGTGTCTTTTGAAAAATCTTCCGAAATAGATAAAGTCTTAAATTTTTTCTTATTTTTCAAGATTTCTAGTCGTTTCCAATAGTTTCCGAATGATATTAGTAATGGTCTGGGCGATTTCCCCTTTACACGTCCCAATCGATGTATTTTTGTTATTTCTTGGTCGAGTAGTTCGAGATAAGAATTACAGAATATAAACAAAGAAGCAGCGATCTCCAGTAAAGATAAAGATAAATTAGGAATACAAGCCAGATCCTTGATAGATGAACGTAGGAATATGTTACTAGATAGAAAAAATAAGCAGAAAGAAATAGCAGATATAAGCAAAAAGATAAAAAAGGAGATAAAAGAACACAGAAACAGTAACATGACAAGAACATTCAAATATTATATAGAAAAAACAGGTGGTATTAAAAAAGGCCTAAAAGAGCTAAGAGAAAAAATGACTTGGATACCAAATGTTATAGATAAGAAACTAAAAATAATTGCAGAGAGACCCAAAATAATGAAAGTAGCAACTAAATTTTACCGTGACTTATATACAGAGGAAGATAATACTAATCAATCTTCTGATGAACAAGAAGTCAATGCCGAAACTGTGCCAGAAATATTAGAAAGCGAAATAAGATACGCAATAAAAACTCAAAAAAATGACAAAGCTCCCGGCGAAGACGGAATCAGAAACGAACTATTGAAAGGTACATTGGAAGCTATCATTGATGTATTAAGAGACCTCTTCAACCTGATTCTTGTCAGAGAAACGGTACCATTACAATGGACACAATCAACCATCATACTCTTACATAAAAAAGGGGACAAGACACAAATCGAAAATTATAGACCTATTAGTCTACTGTCCAATTTTTATAAGGTATTTGCAAAAATTATTTTAAATAGAATTTCATTTGTCCTGGATGAACACCAGCCAAGAGAACAGGCTGGTTTTCGCAGCAACTTTTCGACTATAGACCACATACACGTTGTCAAGCAGTTACTTGAGAAATGTAAAGAATACAATAAAATTTACTACATAGGTTTCGTCCAACAAAGCATTTGATTCCTTAAAACACAAAGCCATCTGGGAAACTCTAATGAATCAAGGTGTACACAACAAATACATCAACTTAATAAAAAACATATACAAGAACAGTATGTCGAGAGTACGCTTAGAGAGTACAGGAGAATGGTTTAAAATAAATAAAGGTGTTAGACAAGGTGACCCGCTCTCACCTAAACTATTTGCAGCCACACTAGAGAACGTCTTCAAAAACTTACACTGGGAATCTTTTGGCATCAATATAAATGGCGTCAAGCTCAATCATTTAAGATTCGCTGATGACCTAGTCATTTTTGCAGAGGATGTTAAGACTCTAGAAATAATGTTACAACAATTAGCTGTCGAAAGTGGAAAAGTAGGGCTTACCATGAATACATCTAAAACAAAGATTATGAGTAACTCAAAGAAGGACAAAATATACGTCAACGATTTAGAAATAGAATACGTTGATGAATACGTGTATCTAGGTCAAATTATATCACCATATGATCAAACAAACAAAGAAGTAGACAGACGAGTCTGTAACACATGGAAAAGATTTTGGTCTCTTAGGGACATAATGAAAAACAGAGGTATACCAATGGCAGCCAAGAGCAAATTACACGATACTTGTATCTTGCCGTGCATGATCTACGGATGCCAAACGTGGGCTCTGACAAAAAGAAACATGGAAAAACTGGAAACATGCCAACACGGAATAGAAAGAAGTATTTTGCATACTAGGAGGAGTGATAGGCAGAGACTAGTCACCATTAGAGCCAAAACAAAAATTTATGATGTAAAAAGGAAAATAAGAGAACAAAAATGGAGATGGGCCGGTCACATGGTAAGAAGCAAAACACAAAAGTGGACTGATGATATAACAGATTGGTACCCAAGGGATGGTAAGCGTAAAAGGGGACGGCAACATCTCAGATGGGCAGATGACATTAAGTCTGTAGCAGGGGCTACATGGCAGAGAAAAGCCAGAGACAGAACAATTTGGAAGGGAATGGAGGAGGCCTATGTCGGAAGACACTGAGGAGCTAAAACGGCTACCGAAGACGCAACTTGCTATATATACTTACTAGTTTAATAATGTAATTGTTTAAATCAACAAATTGTAAATAGTGAACCCTCAGAATAATAAAGGCTTATTTATTTATTTATTTATTTATTAATGGAGTACATTTAGTGAAGTTTGGGAGCTTCGAGTTTTTGTTTTTAAAAAGGCGAAAGATTTAAAACTATACTTTAATAATCAAACTAGAAAATAGACTTATGCTAACAGAGTCGAGTTGGGGACTACTCGTTATTTTCCACCTTTTGCCATTGTTCGGCGGCGGCTTTGGTGGTCGCGCTACCGAGAATGCCTCGACAGCGTTTCCATTGTCTTACAGCGCTTGCCGCGTGAACGCGATGGCTTGTTGGTTGGAATCGTTACATATAACTCTTCCCTCCCTAAGTTCAAAGTCAGCAGAGGGATAAATGTCAGTCTGCTGAGTTTGACAGAAAAGCTATACCTAAAGGGATGAACTTATACATTAACAGGATACAAACGCATAATACTAGTATTACATATAAAAGCAGTGTTCGGACGCTAACACTTTTCACGTTTAACGCTTTCACTTTGATCGAACACTTTTTCACTTTCACTTTCTTTGAAACTGATTGCCAACTGTTGAAGCTGCTGAAAGTCAACGCCATCTTCTAGGTTTATAAGCTTCCTTTCAGGTAACAGGCTCGACGTAAGTATTTCAGGGAAGTTAATAGTTGGTATCCTTGAGTAACTAATAATTCCACCAATTGTTCGGTGTCATCTCAGTGTTAATCCCTTTATTTTAAAGCTGCAGGTATCGTCTATGGTAGGTATATGGGTTCCTTTCACGCGTTCACAATTTTCTTCAGTATTACATATTTTCAGGAGGAGTGTTTCAAGTTTGCTGTATTTAATCCATTGGTTATATTGAATGGATTCGATCTTTATTCCAAATGTCTCTATCTCGTGGCGTACGAATTTATCCATCTCTTTGCAGGATTGGCGAGAGATATGGTTTTCAAACCTTTCACTAATAGGTAAGGGTATTTAGGTATTATAAGGGATGTTTGGTTAAATGGATTTGTAACAGGAAGAGGTAGCATTTGAGACTAATTAAATGATAACTATTTTCATAAGATTCCCTAAATTAACATGATATACAAGGTGATCAGTTTTCTCAATATCAATTAACAAATTACATAATTCGTCAGTATCAAGAAAGTTATATAAAAATAAGTGGAAAGTACTGATTAATCTAGTACTGCTTATTACTTGTTTTGTGTATATTAGCCTGGGTCATGACGGCTTGCATGAGCACGAGGAGAACGGATCTGTGGAGGACGTTTAACATCTTTAATAGGTATTTTAGTGTCACGATTATGGATTGTTACAGGGACAGTGTTCCTGAAGATATCCCCAGTTACTTTTGCCTTCTGATAACGAGGTTTATCCTTGCTACGTCGGGTATTGACACCCTTTACGAATATTTCATCACCATCATTCACGTCGAATGAAGTTTCACCACCGCGTTTGTCTCTAATCTTTTCTTTTTGTTTTATCATTTTATCTGTTAAGTGTCTGTAAAGAAAAGCTGTTCGTTTAACATGGTCTCTGACTAATTTTTGCGTATACTGTTGATTGAAATCTACGTTAAAAGGATTGGATGAATCTGTGTGACCAAAAACTACTTCGAACGGTGTAAGACCTGTAGTTGAATGTATTGTTTGATTGTATGACATTATCGCGTACGTCATAATTGAAGAAGCATCTGTTAATTTGTTTTCGTATTTGGCCAAACGATATATTTCTAAAATAGTTGAGTGGAATCGTTCTATTAATCCCATTGAGTTAGGATTATGTGGTGTACCTATGTGGAGCTCAATTTTATAGAAGCTTAAAGTTTCTTTGAGTAATATATTATTAAACTCAGTGGCAGGGTCGCAATTCAATTTGGAAGGTATGCCATAAAACGAAAAATACTTAATTAGAGCACGTACCACTTCGGGGGTGGATCTGTTGCTAATTTCAAAGGCTTGCCCTATTTTACTAAAGGCATCGATAATGGTCAAGAAGTATTTTCCTTCTATGGAGAATATATCCATGAAAGCTTCTTCGAAGGGCTTGGTTTGAGTTTGAGTAAGCTGGAGTTGGGGTTTTAGAGGCTTACGATCGTATTTCATTTTTTTACATACCTCGCAGGCATTTATTACGGATGAGACGGTTTGATCCATATTATTCCAATAATAAGTGCGTTTTATTTTCATAAGGGTTTCTTTGATTCCCCTATGACAAGACGGACCTTGGTGATACTTAGTAACGATATATCTCTGTTCGTTTTCATCTAAAACATAGGCTACTCTTTTAGTGCATTCGTATATTTTAACGGTATCCTTTTTAAACAATTCCATCACACATTTTTTGAAATTTTTACGAAGAGTATCGTTTTCGAAATAGATAAAGTGTCTAATTTTTGGGTTTATATACTGTTTTAGGAAGTCTTTAATTAATTCTGTATTTCCTTCGGGCATGTGTGCTTCAAAAACCTTTTGCTTATCTCGAGAGAAATCTTGAACTATAGTATGACCTCTATTCCAAGTAAATATTAGGAATTGATATGGTTTTGTGTCAATAGCTTCGTCAAGTATGGGAATGACTTCACCGTCCATGTCTAGGGCAGAAAGAGCAGTCTCAGTTCGCGAATTACAACTTATCGTACTCTCGGATGGAGAACGAATAGGGTATGTCATATTTGAATCATCAGAGTCTGGAATGCATATTATACTGTCGTGTTCGTCTCGTTCGTCAGTACTGCTTAGGGATATCGTATCGATGTTTACTTGAAGGGAACTATCGTCTTCTAAAACGTTTAATTTGATACGTGAGAGTGCATCTGCGTTACTATTTTGTGACCCATTTTTATATACTATATCGTAGTCGAATTCTGATAGTCTCAATTTCCAACGTGTAAGCTTGCTATTAGGCTCTTTTATGGAGTTCAACCACGCTAAGGGTCTATGATCTGTATAGATACAGAATTTTCGACCATAGAGGTAAGGTCGGAAAACTTTTACAGCCCATACAATGGCTAGTAGTTCTTTTTCAATTGTACTGTACCTAGTTTCTGCATCATTGAGGGTACGACTAGCATAGGCAATCGGTAAATCGCTACCAATGGTTCCTTGTGAAAGGACAGCACCAAGTGCATAATTGGAGGCGTCTGTCGTTAGTACGAAAGGCTTCGTGAAATCGGGAAATTGTAATAATGGAGCATTAACTAAGAGTTCTTTACATTTATTAAAAGCTGCAATATATTCTTCAGTAAGCACTATTTTTCTACCTTTCTTGAGACAAGATGTTAAAGGATAAGTTACCTTTGAAAAATCTTTAATAAATTTACGATAATATCCAATAAGTCCTAGGAAACTTTTAATTTCCGTAGGTGTTTTGGGAATTGGTATATTCAAGACTGCTTTTATTTTGTCATCGTTTGGCTTAAGGCCGTCTTTCGTGATTGTATGACCTAGATAAAGGACTTCCTTTTTTAGGAATTCGCATTTATCCAATGTAGCTTTTAAGTTAGTCTCTCTTAACCGATCAAATACCTTTCTTAGTTTTACAATGTGCTCTTGAAGACTGGTTGAATAAATTATTATATCGTCCAGGTAAACTAGACAATGTATTCCCTGTAGACCACGTAATACATTGTCCATTGCCCTTTGGAAGGTAGCTGGTGCCGTTTTTAGTCCAAAAGGCATACGGGTAAACTCATAATGGCCAGATTGGGTGGTAAACGCTGTTTTGTGCCTATCTTCTTCATTTACCTCGATCTGATGAAAACCACTAGCAAGATCGATTGTACTAAAGTAAACGGATTTACCTAGCTTATCGAAGAGGTCTGTAATATTTGGCAGCGGGTATTTGTCGTCTGTGGTGATTTCGTTCAACCGCCTATAATCTATGACCATTCTGTACTTGGGTTGGCCTGTAGCATCCATCTTCTTGGGTACTAAGTGAACTGGGGCACTCCAAGGAGAATGGGATTCGCGAATTACATTATCTCGTAGTAATTTATCTACCTGGTGTTGTATTTCGATATTTTGAGAAGGAGGATGTCGATAAGGTCTTATATAGATAGGGTCTTCGTTCTTAGTACGTATGCGATGTTTTACTTCACCTGTAAAAGATAGTGGTATGTCTTCACAGTAAAAGATATCGCGGTATTCGTTACAAAGGTTGTAAATTAAATCACGTTCTTCTGAGTTCATGTGATCTAGACGAAGTTTGGATAAATTTTCTTTTAGTAGGGCATCAATTTCATAATTTTCGCGGATTGTGTTAACTTTACACGTATTATTTTCGAATTTCGTTACACGTAGTGGTCGGTGGAAAGTTAAGGTAACAATTTTATTAGATGAATTTTGAATTACTGTTGTCGCGAATGAGTTTACACATCTGACTAAAGCACTAGGCATACGTGTGCCTTCTCCAAAATCTACAAAATCTACTATAGCTTCGCCGTTATCTAGGGTGGTTGGTATTTTTACACGAGTTTCAGTTCGTGGTTGTAAGGTCAACTCAAACGGGGGGCTATATACGATCGGTATGTCAGTATCACGTGTGTGTAAAATCTGGTTTTTCATGTCAACCGTAGCATCAAGTTGTTTTAATAAGTCTGATCCTATTAGACCGTCGTAACGTTTGTCTACGTCGTACACATAAAATTTATGGGTTGAAAAACTCTTGAAGGTTTTCATAAGGGGTATCTGTATCAATTCGCTATGTGTACTGCGTGCATGAGTACTTATTACTTCAAAGGTTCTGTATATTTAAACCTAGAAAAGTACTGATTTGCCTTTGCAGGACTTATAAAAGATCGCGTGCTTCCGGTGTCGATCATAAACTTAGCCTGAATTTCAGGAAGTTCTATATGTGGTAGTTTTAATATACTATCGCAGTTAAGGCGTATTATTCGGATCTGGGTCTTGCGAGGCTGTTGTGCACAAAATTTTCGTCCTGATCAGTTCTTGGTTTCACAAGAAGTTTCAGACTCGGGGGTTGAAGTTTCTAAATAATAGGGGTCTTGTAAAATCTGACTCGGTTCGTCATAGTCAAAGGTCGTAGTTATCGTCATAACTATTTTCGCATATTTCGAGGTCATTATTAGAACGTATTTTAGGAATTTTGGTCATGTTATGTCGTATCTGTGGGGGGAACAGCTGTACGCATAGAAACGTCAGTCGGGGTCATTGTTGGAATATTATTTTGCTGTGGGTTCCTCATTTGACCTTGATGAGGTATACCAAATCTAAAATTATGCTGTTGATTCGAGTAACCTGATTAGGTATACCAAATTTAAAATTATGCTGTTGATTCGGGTAACCTTGATTAGGTACAACCAAATTTGAAATTTTGCTGTGATTAGTGGATACCTTTAAATGATTGTATTGCGCAGGGATTCCAAATTTGAAATTATTGTTAGGCCTCATTTGATTTTGAGGATTTAGGCCTCGATTAAATGGGTTTGTCATATTAAATCGATGCTGAAACGGGTTCAGTGCCGTTTATAAGCCGTTTGCGGCATAATAAATTATTATTATTATTGTTAGGCATTGGGATAGACTGATTTTGATGAATTTGAAGTTCTGTGTATTCTATTTTTTCGCATCATATTGGAACTGAAAGTTAACTCTTCAGTTACATAAGCCAAAGCGGTCTCTAAGTTTGCGGATTTTTACAGGCGCACAATTCGAATCAAATCTTCCGGTAAGTATAATAAGCATACATTCAGAGATAGTTGTTATAAATTAGGGTCTTAGAATCCTTAAGGGATGCATCGTTATTTCTGTTTACTTTAGATATCGTATACTGCGCATGTTTTGAATTCCTTGCAGAAAATCTATGTACGATTCACCAGTTTAATGTTTTTAATGACTCTAGTTTCTATGGCAACGCATTCTTCCGAACGAGGATCGCCGAAGTGCTGGATCAAATTTCACTAAGCTCTTGCCAGGAGGTTATATCTTCCCTTTCGCTAACCAGGGACGCTGCTTTACCAGTTAACCTACTCGTGACTACGTGAAATAAGTATAAATCCTGAGCGGCAGTGTTGGAATTTCTATAGTTGAGAACTACATATTCGGATTTTCTTAAAAATAAATTTAGTAGTAGGCTCCCCGTCGAATTTTGGAATCAACTCGGCTATCTCACGCGGAACAATCGTAATTTTTTCCATCTCGATAAGTTCACAAAACAAAATAACAATCAGTATTACAACACGTACACTTATACTATACTTAACGCTTATATAATAATATTACTTCTACTTTTTATTTTATTTCGATATTAATTTTCCTTCAAAATAAAAACGTAATTCTTCTTAATATACCTAGCGTATAATCTTTCAAACAACAAAAAAAATCGTAATTCTTCTAATATAATGTATATCTTTCCTTTATATTTTTACCTATAAAAGAGATTGCTAACCAGTAAGGATGGGACACACAGATAGTGAAAAGTTCTACTCACCTTGAGCTGTGTGTCTTCATGCTCTCGCCAAAGGTAGATCTTCTTTCAGGAAAACGTCCTTCAAACTTTCAACTTATTTGTTTGGTTCGACGGATTTCGGGGGCCGCGCACAAGGACGATTTTGGGAAACCCGGTAGCGCTAGCTTTCATACGAAATCCTACCGGCTGCGCCAGTGAAGTTTGGAGCTTCGAGTTTTTGTTTTTAAAAAGGCGAAAGATTTAAAACTATACTTTAATAATCAAACTAGAAAATAGACTTATGCTACCAGGTCGAGTTGGGGACTACTCGTTATTTCCACCTTTTGCCATGTTCGGCGGCGGCTTTGGTGGTCGCGCTACCGAGATGCCTCGACAGCGTTTCCATTGTCTTACAGCGCTTGCCGCGTGAACGCGATGGCTTGTTGGTTGGAATCGTTACATATAACTATGTATAACATCATCACAAACATTCAAACAAATCGTGCCTACTACAATTAAAC